>NW_028161406.1:0-270000 GCF_964263955.1 Coregonus lavaretus
CTGAATGCAAATGCACATGTCTTGCAGAAGGGAACTTCACTGAAGAAAATAAGAGACAGACACAGAGAGAGAGAGAGAGAGAGAGAGAGAGAGAGAGAGAGAGAGAGAGAGAGAGAGAGAGAGAGAGAGAGAGAGAGAGAGAGAGAGAGAGAGAGAGAGAGAGAGAGAGAGAGAGAGAGAGAGAGAGAGAGAGAGAGAGAGAGAGCTCAAAGACATTGCTCCTGCATTTTTAACAAAATATATAGATTTAGAGTTAGATAAAGTAGGATTTTTTGGCAGGGACATATACAGGATGCTACCCTCCACAACATAACCTTTATTCCAAACCAAAACTCCAAACCTACAACCTGATTTTGGACGGAATTACCTGGAAAGCTTTCCTACTACCAAGGATTACTATTCTCAAACTATACAGCAAATGCTCTGGAAAACAAACAGAAACCTGAAAACACCATCCAACCTGGAACTGAGTGAGTAATGTTTAGTATGAAGCTATTTTTCACTTTCAAAAACCAAGAAGAAAAATTCATTACAATGATATATTTTATATTATAAGGACTGAATTCTAAGGCTACCAAGCTTAAGCTTGCTACAAAGAGATACAATTTCAATTAGCACTGACGTGTGAAGTGAGAGGTGTCAAAGCCCTTGAGCCCAACAATGGCAGGAGAGTCGTACAGTCTACCCCAACTAGAGGCCTTAGAAGAGGCCTTAGAAGCACCCCCCCACTGTTCAGAGGTCATTAAAATACAGTACCCTCTGAATGTAAAAAACGACAAGACACGAAAAGAGTACAAATTGAAACTTCTTTTGGGGAAGCACGAGACACTTTTTGCTGATTTGTATAAAAATGGCAACATAAGCAACCTTATCTTCCACACAGACCATCCCCTGGCATGGCACAGTGCTATACTAGCACACTACCCCTCTGTTAAGAGGGGGGGTGTTAGCGACGGGTGGAAACTCAGGATACTGGACAACGAGGACTCTGAGTCGTCTAATATTAATCTCTATAAATCTGGAACCGTTTTGGTTCAAGGCAACACCAAACAGTTCCAGCTGGACTTTCACCTAATCAAAGAAATAGCTCAGCAGGAGAAGCTGTCCCTTGAGAAAGATACCCCTACCCCGAGCGGGTCAGACCAGACCTCTTCATTAAATAACCCCACAGAGCAACCCCAAGCAGAAACTCAACTTCCCAGCACAGAGTACTACTCCCTCATTGAAATGAAGGATAAATTCACCCAGCTGGAGGTAAGGCAGGTGGAGCTGGAACAGCAGGTGAACACACTCCAGTCAGCACAGACCCAGACAACAGTCCAGCACAACAACACCCCCTTAACTAGACCTGGAGAGCTGCAGGTAGAGAGAGACATGTCTGCACTCTGGACTGTGGTGAGACAACATCAACAGGAGAAAGAGCAGGAGCAGGAGAAGAACAGAGCACTAGAGGAGAGGATCAGAGTGCTGGAGGAGAAGGTGAGAACGATGATGGGTGACATTGAACAACCCATTAGAGAACAGCCCACCTCAGATCCTGGCCAAAGTCTCGACACCGCAGCAGAACAGTACACCCTAGACCCTGACCATAGCCTCGACATCACACCCAGACAAACAAATGAAGAACCCCAAGCCCTGGGGACCCCAACCCCTCTGAGCAACCCCCCAGTCAGACACCCTGATAGCCCTCATGACGACCCCCCCACACCCACTGAGGACATACACAAGCCACAGATTGTACTCCTTATGGACTCAAACGGGAAATACATACAAGAAAATAAACTTTTTCCAAAACACACAGTGTCTAAACTCTGGTGTCCAAATACCCAGCGCGCCCTAGACCTTCTGTCTAAGGACCGACTAGGATCACCCAGCCACATAATAATACACACAGGCACAAACGACCTGAGAACACAGCAGGAAAGGGTGGCCACATCACTCAAGGGCGTGATAGAAAAAGCTTCTTCTACTTTCCCCAACGCACAAGTGGTTATCTCAACCCTGTTACCACGAAAAGACTTCCACCCTGCTACCATACAGCGGGTAAACGCAAGTATTTCCCGTGACTGTGCATCAAAACCAAATGTCTTCCTGGCCCACCACTCCACCCTGGACGTGAACAGCCTTTACGACCAGGTCCACCTATACAAGGCAGCAGTGCCCACCTTCGCCCGGACCCTAAAGGATATCGCCCTCAACCGCAGACCCAACACCTCACACAGGAGCAACAGATCAACAGACACCCCGCCCAGACCAGCGAGACACTCTCCCAGACCTGCGGGACCCCCCCCAGGACCTACACATAGAGGACCCCCGCAGAGAGGACCTACATCCAGACCACAGCACCATCAACCACATCTACACCCCCACCCCAACCAATTAACTCCCCCCCAAGTCAACCATGCCCACACCCCATTTAGGCCCCCTCAGATCAGACCTATGCCCCTCCTACCCACCCCAAGCCCCCCACTCCCACAAAGAGGGCCTCAACATGAAAGTCACACATACGCCCAGGCCGTGTGCAGGCAAACAGGCCCAACACCCACTCTTACACTAGCCCAAGCCAATGGCATGTACCAGATGCTCAGCAGGCTCTGCTCACAATTACTGGCCTGAGGCCAAACCACACAACCAACAACATTAGACACTTTATGGAACACAAAGCCTTCACTATTTCATCCTGGAATATCCAAGGCCTGAGGTCATCTGCCTTTGGCCTAAAGAGCAGGAATCTGGACTTCACCAAAGAAATCGGAAATACAGACATTGTCATCCTACAAGAAACATGGTATAGAGGAGACGGACCCACTGGTTGCCCTCTAGGTTACAGAGAGCTGGTAGTCCCATCCACCAAACTACCAGGTGTGAAACAGGGAAGGGACTCAGGGGGTATGCTAATTTGGTATAGAGCAGACCTAACTCACTCTATTAAATTAATCAAAACAGGAACATTTTACATTTGGTTAGAAATTCAAAAGGAAATTATCTCAACTGAGAAAAATGTCCTCCTGTGTGCTACCTATATCCCCCCACTAGAATCCCCATACTTTAATGAAGACAGTTTCTCCATCCTGGAGGGGGAAATCAATCATTTCCAGACCCAGGGACATGTACTAGTCTGTGGCGACCTAAATGCCAGAACTGGACAAGAACCTGACACCCTCAGCACACAGGGGGACAAACACCTACCTGGAGGTGACAGCATTCCCTCCCCCATATGCCCCCCTAGGCACAACTACGACAACATAACCAACAAAAATGGGTCACGACTCCTGCAGCTCTGTCGCACACTGGGTATGTACATAGTCAATGGTAGGCTTCGAGGGGACTCCTATGGTAGGTACACCTATAGCTCATCTCTTGGCAGTAGTACTGTAGACTACTTTATCACTGACCTCAACCCAGAGTCTCTCAGAGCGTTCACAGTCAGCCCACTGACACCCCTATCAGACCACAGCAAAATCACAGTCTACTTGAACAGAGCAATACTCAATCATGAGGCATCAAAGCCAAAAGAACTAAATAATATTAAGAAATGCTATAGATGGAAGAAAAGTAGTGTTGAAACCTACCAAAAAACAATTAGGAAACAACAAATTCAATCCATTCTAGACAACTTCCTGGACAAAACGTTCCACTGTAATAGTGAAGGTGTAAACTTGGCAGTAGAAAACCTAAACAGTATATTTGACCTCTCAGCTTCCCTATCAAATCTAAAAATCTCTAACAGAAAACCAAAGAAAAGTAATAACAGTGATAAATGGTTTGATGAAGAATGCAAAAACCTAAGAAAGAAATTGAGAAACCTATCCAACCAAAAACATAGAGACCCAGAAAACCTGAGCCTACGCCTTCACTATGGTGAATCACTAAAACAATACAGAAATACACTACGGAAAAAGAAGGAACAGCATGTCAGAAATCAGCTCAATGTAATTGAAGAATCCATAGACTCTAACCACTTCTGGGAAAATTGGAAAACACTAAACAA
Source organism: Coregonus lavaretus (assembly GCF_964263955.1). Lineage (NCBI taxonomy): Eukaryota > Metazoa > Chordata > Actinopteri > Salmoniformes > Salmonidae > Coregonus > Coregonus lavaretus. The sequence goes on from NW_028161406.1 coordinate 3,992, forward strand.
ACAACAACACGAAGAGCTATCTATCCAAAACGGAGATGTATGGGTAAACCACTTCTCCAATCTTTTTGGCCCTATAACAGAGAACAAACAGCAAAAAAATATACATGATCAAATGCAAATCTTAGAATCAACTATTAAAGACTACCAGAACCCACTGGATTCTCCAATTACATTGAATGAACTACAGGATAAAATACAAACCCTCCAACCCAAAAAGTCCTGTGGTGTTGATGGTATCCTCAATGAAATGATAAAATATACAGACCACAAATTTCAATTAGCTATACTTAAACTCTTTAACATCATCCTTAGCTCTGGCATCTTCCCCAACATCTGGAACCAAGGACTGATCACCCCAATCCACAAAAGTGGAGACAAATTTGACCCCAATAACTACCGTGGGATATGCGTCAACAGCAACCTTGGGAAAATCCTCTGCATTATCATTAACAGCAGACTAGTTCATTTCCTCAGTGAAAACAATGTACTGAGCAAATGTCAAATTGGCTTTTTACCAAATTACCGTACGACAGACCACGTATTCACCCTGCACACCCTAATTGACAAACAAACAAAACAAAACAAAGGCAAAGTCTTCTCATGCTTTGTTGATTTCAAAAAAGCTTTTGACTCAATTTGGCATGAGGGTCTGCTATACAAATTGATGGAAAGTGGGGTTGGGGGAAAAACATACGACATTATAAAATCCATGTACACAAACAACAAGTGTGCGGTTAAAATTGGCAAAAAACACACACATTTCTTTCCACAGGGCCGTGGGGTGAGACAGGGATGCAGTTTAAGCCCCACCCTCTTCAACATATATATCAACGAATTGGCGAGGGCACTAGAACAGTCTGCAGCACCCGGCCTCACCCTACTAGAATCTGAAGTCAAATGTCTTCTGTTTGCTGACGATCTGGTGCTTCTGTCACCAACCAAGGAGGGCCTACAGCAGCACCTAGATCTTCTGCACAGATTCTGTCAGACCTGGGCCCTGACAGTAAATCTCAGTAAGACAAAAATAATGGTGTTCCAAAAAAGGTCCAGTTGCCAGGACCACAAATACAAATTCCATCTAGACACCGTTGCCCTAGAGCACACAAAAAACTATACATACCTCGGCCTAAACATCAGCGCCACAGGTAACTTCCACAAAGCTGTGAACGATCTGAGAGACAAGGCAAGAAGGGCCTTCTATGCCATCAAAAGGAACATAAAATTTGACATACCAATTAGGATCTGGCTAAAAATACTTGAATCAGTTATAGAACCCATTGCCCTTTATGGTTCTGAGGTCTGGGGTCCGCTCACCAACCAAGAATTCACAAAATGGGACAAACACCAAATTGAGACTCTGCATGCAGAATTCTGCAAAAACATCCTCCGTGTACAACGTAAAACACCAAATAATGCATGCAGAGCAGAATTAGGCCAATACCCGCTAATTATCAAAATCCAGAAAAGAGCCGTTAAATTCTATAACCACTTAAAAGGAAGCGATTCCCAAACCTTCCATAACAAAGCCATCACCTACAGAGAGATGAACTTGGAGAAGAGTCCCCTAAGTAAGCTTGTCCTGGGGCTCTGTTCACAAACACAAACAGCCCCCACACAGCCCCAGGACAACAACAACAACAACACAACTAGACCCAACCAAATCATGAGAAAACAAAAAGAGAATTACTTGACACATTGGAAAGAACAAACAAAAAAACAGAGCAAACTAGTATGCTATTTGGCCCTAAACAGAGAGTACACAGTGGCAGAATACTTGACCACTGTGACTGACCCAAACTTAAGGAAAGCTTTGACTATGTACAGACTCAGTGAGCATAGCCTTGCTATTGAGAAAGGCCGCCGTAGGCAGACCTGGCTCTCAAGAGAAGACAGGCTATGTGCACACTGCCCACAAAATGAGGTGGAAACTGAGCTGCACTTCCTAACCTCCTGCCAAATGTATGACCATATTAGAGACACATATTTCCCTCAGATTACAGCGATCCACAAAGAATTCGAAAACAAATCCAATTTTGATAAACTCCCATATCTACTGGGTGAAAAACCACAGTGTGCCATCACAGCTGCAAGATTTGTGACCTGTTGCCACAAGAAAAGGGCAACCAGTGAAGAACAAACACCATTGTAAATACAACCCATATTTATGTTCATTTATTTTCCCATTTGTACTTTAACTATTTGCACATTGTTACAACACTGTATATATACATAATATGACATTTGAAATGTCTTTATTCTTTTGGAACTTCTGAGTGTAATGTTTACTGTTAATATTTATTGTTTATTTCACTTTTGTTTACTATCTACTTCACTTGCTTTGGCAATGTTAACATACGTTTCCCATGCCAATAAAGCCCTTAAATTGAAATTGAAATTGAATTGAAATTGAATTGAGAGAGAGAGAGAGGAGATTATATGTGGAGGAAGACAGGGAGAGGGGATGGAATGTGGAGGAAGAGAGAGAGAGAAGGGATGTTATGTGGCGGGAGAGGGAAGGTAGAGATTAGAGGGTATAACTGTCTGTTGAAGCCGAGAACAGTCTGACAGTGAGAACAGTAATGAGAAGGTTGTTTTCACTGGGAAAGAAATTAGAGTCAGTTTATGTCTAGTCATGACAGGAGGAAAACACAGTTGATAGTTAAGCTTGTATAAGTAAAACAATTGAAAGTTGAAACTTTTCTAGAAACAACATAATCATTGGTATTAACATCACAGAGATATAACAAAAATGAGAATACCTTTCTAGTACAGAGACTGTAGTGGGGAGTCAGAGCAGAGTGTCTATTTTCCAAAAGGTAGGCTTCTATTGATGATGTAGCCGACGAAGATGGCAGCCTCGCGACTAGCTCTTAGGAAACTTTGCGGTGTTTTGTTTTTTTATTAGCTCAGAAAGTGTTTTGGATCATTACATACAGCCGGGAAAAACTATTGGATATCAGAGCGGCGGTAACTCACCAGCATTACGACCAGGAATACTACTTTCCTGAAGCAGATCCTTTGTTTGCTCTCCCTAGGGCAATTGAACTGATTACAGCGGCTAACCAAAAACATCGCAGGCGGAGGAGAGGCACTCGGAGCGGCCTGCTGGTTCGACTTAGGAGGCGCGCACATCACCCACCGCTTCAAAGTATACTACTCGCTAATGTTCAGTCTTTGGATAACAAGGTCGACGAGCTCAGGGCAAGGATTCATTTCCAGAGAGATATCAGGGCCTGTAACATACTTTGTTTCATGGAAACATGGCTCTCTGGGGATATTCTGTTGAAATCGGTCCAACCAGATGGGGTTCTCAGTTCATCGCGCAGACAGAAATAAATATCTCTCCGGGAAGCAGAAGAGTGGAGGTGTGTGTTTCATGATTAACGACTCATGATGTAATTGTAGTAACATACAGGAATTCAAGTCCTTTTGTTCACCCAACCTAGAATACCTCACAATCAAATGCCGACCGTATTATCTCCCACGACGGCCCTCAAAGAACTTCACTGGACTTTATGCAAACTGGAAATCACATATCCTGAGGCTGCATTTTTTGTAGCCGGGGATTTTAACAAAGCAAATTTGAGGACTAGGCTGCCGAAGTTCTATCAACATATCGACTGTTGTACTCAGGCAGCTAAAATCCTCGACCATTGCTATTCGAACTTCCGGGATGGTTATAAGGCCCTCCCCTGCCCTCCTTTTGGCAAATCTGACCACGACTCCATTTTGCTCCTCCCTTCCTATAAGCATAAACTCAAACAGGAAGTACCCATGCTAAGGACTATTCAACGCTGGTCTGACCAATCGGAATCCACGCTTCAAGATTGTTTTGATCATTTGGACTGGTTCCGGGTAGCTTGAGAAAATAATTTAGACGAATACACTGAAACGGTGACAGAGTTTATCAGGAAGTGTATAGGTGATGTTGTGCCCACTGTGACTATTAAAACCTACCCTAACCAGAAACCGTGGATAGATGGCAGCATTCGTGCAAAACTGAAAGTGCAAACCACCGCATTTAACCATGGCAAGGTGACTGGGAATATGGCAGAATACAAACAGTGTAACTACTCACTCTGCAAGGCAATTTTAACTGGCAAAACATCAGTATAGAGACAAAGTGGAGTCGCAATCAAACGGCTCAGACAAGAGACGTATGTGGCAGGGACCTCAGACAATCACGGATTACAAAATGAAAACCAGCCACGTCACGGACACCGACGTCTCGCTTCCAGACAAGCTAAACACCTTCTTCGCCCGCTTTGAGGATAACACAGAGCCACCGACGCGGCCCACTACCAAGGACTGTGGCCTCTCCTTCTCCGTGGCCGACGTGAGTAAGACATTTAAGCAAGTTAACCCCCGCAAGGCTGCCGGCCCAGACGGCATCCCTAGCCGCCATTGATGGCCACCATTGTCCCTGTACCCAAGAAAGCAAAGGTAACTGAACTAAATTACTATCGCCCTGTAGCACTCACCTCTGTCATCATGAAGTGCTTTGAGAGACTAGTCAAGGATCATATCACCTCTACCTTACCTGTCACCCTAGACCCACTCCAATTTGCTTACCGCTCCAATAGATCCACAGACGATGCAATCGCCATCACACTGCACACTGCCCTATCCCATCTGGACAAGAGAAATACCTATGTAAGAATGCTGTTCATTGACTATAACTCAGCATTCAACACCATAGTACCCTCCAAGCTCATCATTAAGCTCGAGGCCCTGGGTCTGAACCCCGCCCTGTGCAACTGGGTCCTGGACTTCCTGACGGGCCGCCCCCCAGGTGGTGAAGGTAGGAAACAACATCTCCACTCCGCTGATCCTCAACACTGGGGCCCCACAAGGGTGCGTGCCCTGCCCCCTCCTGTACTCCCATGACTGCGTGGCCAAGCACGCCTCCAACTCAATCATCAAGTTTGCAGACGACACAACAGTAGTAGGCTTGATTACCAACAATGACGAGACAGCCTACAGGGAGGAGGTGAGGGCTCTGGGAGTGTGGTGCCAGGAAAATAACCTCTCACTCAACATCAACAAAACAAAGGAGATGATCGTGGACTTCAGGAAACAGCAGAGGGTGCACCCCCCTATCCACATCGACGGGACCGCAGTGGAGGTGGAAAGCTTCAAGTTACTTGGTGTACACATCACTGACAAACTGAAATGGTCCACCCACGCAGACAGTGTGATGAAGAAGGCGCAACAGAGCCTCTACAACCTCAGGAGGCTGAAGAAATTTGGCTTGGCACCTAAAACCATCACAAACTTTTACAGATGCACAATTGAGAGCATCCAGTCGGGCTGTATCACTGCCTGGTATGGCAACTGCACCACCCGCAACCGCAGGGCTCTCCAGAGGGTGGTGCGGTCTGCCAAACGCATTACCGGGGGCAAACTACCTGCCCTCCAGGACACCTACAGCACCCGATGTCACAGGAAAGCCAAAAAGATCATCAAGGACATCAACCACCCGAGCCACTGCCTGTTCACCCCGCTATCATCCAGAAGGCAAGGTCAGTACAGGTGCATCAAAGCTGGGACCGAGATAATGAAAAACAGCTTCTATCTCAAGGCCATCAGACTGTTAAATAGCCATATCTCAGACTGCCCATCTTAATATTTTCTTTTTATTTGCCAGTCTGAGATGTGGCTTTTCCTTTGCAACTCTGCCTAGAAGGTCAGCATCCCGGAGTCGCCTCTTCACTGTTGACATTGAGACTGGTGTTTTGCAGGTACTATTTAATGAAGCAGCCAGTTGAGGACCTGTGAGGCGCCTGTTTCTCAAACTAGACACTAATGTATTTGTTCTCTTGCTCAGTTGTGCACCGGGGCCTCCCACTCCTCTTTCTGGTTAGAGCCAGTTTGCGCTGTTCTATGAAGGGAGTAGTACACAGCGTTGTACGAGATCTTCAGTTTCTTGGCAATTTCTCACATAGAATTGCCTTTATTTCTCAGAACAAGAATAGACTGACAAGTTTCAGAAGAAAGTTCTTTGTTTCTGGCCATTTTGAGCCTGTAATCGAACCCACAATTGCTGATGCTCCAGATACTCAACTAGTCTCAAGAAGGCCAGTTGTATTGCTTCTTTAATCAGCACAACAGTTTTCAGCTGTGCTAACATAATTGCAAAAGGGTTTTCTAATGATCAATTAGCCTTTTAAAATGATAAACTTGGATTAGCAAACACAATGTGCCATTGGAACACAGGACTGATGGTTGCTGATAATGGGCCTCTGTACGCCTATGTAGATATTCCATTAAAAATCAGCCGTTTCCAGCTACAATAGCCATTTATAACATTAACAATGTCTACACTGTATTTCTGATCAATTTGATGTTATTTTAATGGACAAAGAAACTGCTTTTCTTTCGAAAATAAGGACATTTCTAAGTGACCCCAAACTTTTGAACGGTAGTGTGTATATATATATATATATATTTATATGTGGGTGTTTATGTGTGTGTTTATATATGTGTGTGTGTATGTATAGTAAGGGAAAAAAGTATTTGATCCCCTGCTGATTTTGTACGTTTGCCCACTGACAAAGAAATGATCAGTCTTTAATGTTAATGGTAGGTTTATTTGAACAGTGAGAGACAGAATAACAACAACAAAATCCAGAAAACCGCATGTCAAAAATGTTATAAATTGATTTGCATTTTAATGAGGGAAATAAGTATTTGACCCCCTCTCAATCAGAAAGATTTCTGGCTCCCAGGTGTCTTTTATACAGGTAACGAACTGAGATTAGGAGCACACTCTTACAGGAAGTGCTCCTAATCTCAGTTTGTTACCTGTATAAAAGACACCTGTCCACAGAAGCAATCAATCAATCAGATTCCAAACTCTCCACCATGGCCAAGACCAAAGAGTTCTCCAATGATGTCAGGGACAAGATTGTAGACCTACACAAGGCTGGAATGGGCTACAAGACCATCGCCAAGCAGCTTGGTGAGAAGGTGACAACAGTTGGTGCGATTATTCGCAAATGGAAGAAACACAAAATAACTGTCAATCTCCCTCGGCCTGGGGCTCCATGCAAGATCTCACCTCGTGGAGTTGCAATGATCATGAGAACGGTGAGGAATCAGCCCAGAACTACACGGGAGGATCTTGTCAATGATCTCAAGGCAGCTGGGACCATAGTCACCAAGAAAACAATTGGTAACACACTACACCGTGAAGGACTGAAATCCTGCAGCGCCCGCAAGGTCCCCCTGCTCAAGAAAGCACATATACAGGCCCGTCTGAAGTTTGCCAATGAACATCTGAATGATTCAGAGGATAACTGGGTGAAAGTGTTGTGGTCAGATGAGACCAAAATCAAGCTCTTTGGCATCAACTCAACTCGCCGTGTTTGGAGGAGGAGGAATGCTGCCTATGACCCCAAGAACACCATCCCCACCTTCAAACATGGAGGTGGAAACATTATGCTTTGGGGGTGTTTTTCTGCTAAGGGGACAGGACAACTTCACCGCATCAAAGGGACGATGGACGGGGCCATGTACCATCAAATCTTGGGTGAGAACCTCCTTCCCTCAGCCAGGGCATTGAAAATGGGTCGTGGATGGGTATTCCAGCATGACAATGACCCAAAACACACGGCCAAGGCAACAAAGGAGTGGCTCAAGAAGAAGCACATTAAGGTCCTGGAGTGGCCTAGCCAGTCTCCAGACCTTAATCCCATAGATAATCTGTGGAGGGAGCTGAAGGTTGGAGTTGCCAAACATCAGGCTCGAAACCTTAATGACTTGGAGAAGATCTGCAAAGAGGAGTAGGACAAAATCCCTCCTGAGATGTGTGCAAACCTTTTGGCCAACTACAAGAAACGTCTTTATTATTTATTATTATTATTTACTATTATTATTAAGAAACGTCTGACCTCTGTGATTGCCAACAAGGGTTTTGCCACCAAGTATTAAATCATGTTTTGCAGAGGGGTCAAATACTTATTTCCCTCATTAAAATGCAAATCAATTCATAACATTTTTGACATACATTGTTCTGGATTTTTTTGTTGTTATTTTGTCTCTCACTGTTCAAATAAACCTAGCATTACAATTATAGACTGATCATGTCTTTGTCAGTGGGCAAACTTACAAAATCAGCAGGGGATCAAATACTTTTTTCCCTCACTGTATATATATATTTTTTTTTTCTCCAAATGTACTTTACTCAAACAAGTGAATATCACTTATTATAAATGAGATCATTAACTATCAGCTCTTGGAATATCCAGGGCCTATACTCTTCAAATGTAAAACAGCAAATCCAGAATTTGTTAAAAACATCAAGGGACAGGACATCATAATCCTACTGGAAACATGGTGTCGTGGAGACATTGATACTCAGTGTCCCTCAGGCTATAGAGAGAGTTTACTAACATCAATCAAACATATAAATGTTGAACGGGGCCGGGACTCAGGTGGAATCATCATTTGGCATAAGCAGGACTTAGCACTGAATGAAATGAGAAAAGGTACTAACCACATTTGGCTAAAACTGAACAAAGATACAATCTATTGTGACAATGATGTATACATATGTGCAGTTTATGCTCCTCCTTCAGATTCATAATATTATGATGATCAGTTTTTTTGACAATCTCCATACAGAAATCCTTCAATTTCAGGCAGAGGGTAAAGTGCTTCTTTGTGGAGATTTTAATGAGAGTTCAATGCAGGTTCTGACCCTGACTACACTGATGCGGGAGGTAACCACCACATATTTGGACACCCCTCCTTGTACAGTAGCCCTATTATAAATAATAGAAAATGTCCTGACCAAATACTGAACAAAAACGGGAAGGATTTAGTGAGTCTCTGTCGAGCCTTAGGCCTGTACATGCTTAATGGTATAATCTCTTTAGGTCGGTTTACTTACTGCTCAGCTCTTGGGACAAGTGTAGTCGATTATGCCATCACTGACATCGACCCTTCCTCCATTAGTGCATTCACTGTCAGACCACAGACACCATTGTCAGATCACAGTCAGATCAACGTGTTTCTGAAGAAATTAACCAGCAATACTCATTCAAGAAAACAGCCCAATAAATTCTACAACATGAACCAATCGTACAGATGGGCTCCAAACAGTGCAGAGAAATTCATTGAAACATTGAACACAAATGAAATGATGAACTCTATATAGGTCTTCAATAACTCACAATACCAAAACAATAAAGAAGGTGTCAATTCGGCTACTCAAAACATCAACTGCATATTCAAAAAAGCAGCATCAAAAGCAAATTTGAGAAAACCAAAGAAACAAAAAACTAAATGTTTCTGAAAAGTGGTTTGATAACGAATGTAACACAATTAGAAAGAAGATGAAGGAATTTGGAAAACTTGTTTTTATAATCTATACAAAAACATCCCACAAAAAGACTTACAACATAACCAATTAGAAAATCAAGAACAATTGAACATCCTCATTTGGTCATTAAAAACAACAAGAATCCATTAGATTACCCAATAACCCAACAAGAACTAAATGAAAAGCTAAAATCTATAAAACCAAAGAAGGCTTGTGGTCTAGAGAACATCAGAAATGAAATGCTGAAAAACAGCACACCTGAGTTGCAAAATGCTGTGCTTAAATTGTTCAACATAGTTTTAACTTCTGGCTGCTTCCCTGATGTCTGGAACCAGGGGCTCATCTCCCCTATCCACAAAAGTGGAGACAAATCAGACCCCAATAATTACAGGGGAATTTGCGTAAACAGCAACTTGGTAATGGTTTTCTGTAGCATTTTGAATTCAAACCTTTCTTCAAGAAAAACATTTAAGAAGTAAATGTCAAATTGGCTTTCTCCCCAACCATCGCACACTAATTAATAAACACGTACACCAAAAAAAAGAGGGCAAAATCTTTGCTTGCTTTATTGACTTTAAAAAAGCATTTGATTCTATTTGGCACGAAGGGGTATTCTTCAACATTCTCCAAAGTGGGCTTGGTGGTAAGGTGTATGACTTAATAAAATGTATGTGCACAGAAAACAAGTGTGCAAAAAAAAAAAAAGTAATTATTATTATTATTATTTTCGCAACGTCGAGATGTGAGACAAGGCTGCAGTTTGAGTCCAAACCTTTTCAACATTTATATAAATGAATTATCAGACATGTTTTTCCATTCTGCAGCCCCAGGACTCACACTAATTGATTTGGTTCTTCTATCACCAACCAAAGAAGGTCTTCAACAGAACCTTAACATTCTAGAGCAATATTGCCATAATTGGGCCCTGGCAGTAAATTTCAAAAAAACGAAAATCATGATTTTCCAGAAAAAACCCAGATGTCAGAAACAGAAATTTACATTTTACATTTTAGTCATTTAGCAGACGCTCTTATCCAGAGCGACTTACAATTAGTGAGTGCATACATTTTTCATACTTTCACCCTGAACAACACCCTAATTGAACACAATTACTCATACCTTGGTCTGACCATATCTGCATCTGGAAACTTTAATATGGCAGTGAATGCACTCAAATAAAAAGCCTGCAGATCATGGTATACAATAAAAATGAAATTATTCAAAATCAACATCCCAATTAGAATTTGGACCAAAGTATTTAACAGCGTAATCCTACCAATAGCTCTTTATGGAAGTGAGGTTTGGGGGCCACTCAATAAACTGGACTTTAAAATGTGGGACAAACTTCCAATTGAAGCCCTACATGCAGAATTCTGTCGGAAAATTCTACAAGTCCAAAGAAATACACCAACTAATGCATGTAGGGCAGAATTGGGCCGCTTTCCAGTGGTAATGAAAGTACAAAAAATATAGTTAAAATGTTGGCTACACTTAAATTCAAGTCCAAATTCAAGTATCCAATTTAAAGCACTTCAAACCCAAGAGCTGAGCCCAGAAACGAGCCCTCTCAGTCAGCTGGTGTTGGACCTAACCAACCAAGCTGACACCAGCACTGCTTCAAAATAAATAATTCAAATAAACAAAATCATGAACCAATCAAAGGACTCATATTTACAACATTGGAAAAAACGAAACAAAATCCCAAAGTCGACTAAATTGCTATCTGGCTCTGAACAGAGAATATGAATTGGCTGATTATCTCTACTCTGTCAGCGATACGAAGCAGAGACAGATCCTTACCAAGTACAGGCTGAGTGACCACCAATTGGCAATAGAAACCGGCAGACATAAAAAAACATGGCTACCCAAAGAGGAGCATGTATGTGGTCACCGAACGACAGGGGAGGTAGAAACAGAGATGCTTGACTAGGCAAGACACACTTGTCTTTGTACTCCTCACCTGGTTGCCGCCACACACGCTTGACACAATCTGAACCAAATAAGTTTATCTTGGTCTCATCAGACCACAGGACATGGTTCCAGTAATCCATGTCCTTAGTCTGCTTGTCTTCAGCAAACTGTTTGTGGGCTTTCTTGTGCATCATCTTTAGAAGAGGCTTCCTTCTGGGACGACAGCCATGCAGACCAATTTGATGCAGTGTGCGGCGTATGGTCTGAGCACTGACAGGCTGAACCCCCACCCCTTCAACCTCTGCAGCAATGCTGGCAGCACTCATACGTCTATTTCCCAAAGACAACCTCTGGATATGATGCTGAGCACGTGCACTCAACTTCTTTGGTCGACCATGGCGAGGCCTGTTCTGAGTGGAACCTGTCCTGTTAAACCGCTGTATGGTCTTGGCCACCGTGCTGCAGCTCAGTTTCAGGGTCTTGGCAATCTTCTTATAGCCCAGGCCATCTTTATGTAGAGCAACAATTATTTTTTTCAGATCCTCAGAGAGTTCTTTGCCATGAGGTGCCATGTTGAACATCCAGTGACCAGTATGAGGGAGTGTGAGAGCGATGACACCAAATGTAACACACCTGCTCCCCATTCACACCTGAGACCTTGTAACACTAACGAGTCACATGACACCGAGGAGGGAAAATGGCTAATTGGGCCCAATTTTGACATTTTCACTTAGGGGTGTACTCACTTTTGTTGCCAGCGGTTTAGACATTAATGGCTGTGTGTTGAGTTATTTAGAGGGGACAGCAAATTTACACTGTTATACAAGCTGTACACTCACTACTTTACATTGTAGCAAAGTGTCATTTCTTCAGTGTTGTCACATGAAAAGATATACTCAAATATTTACAAAAATGTGAGGGGTGTACTCACTTTTGTGAGATACTGTATCAACAAATTGGCGAGGGCACTAGAACAGTCTGCAGCACCCGGCCTCACCCTACTATAATCTGAAGTCAAATGTCTACTGTTTGCTGATGATCTGGTGCTTCTGTCACCAACCAAGGAGGGCCTACAGCAGCACCTAGATCTTCTGCACAGATTCTATCAGACCTGAGCCCTGACAGTAAATCTCAGTAAGACAAAAATGATTGTGTTCCAAAAAAGGTCCAGTTGCCAGGACCACAAATACAAATTCCATCTAGACACCGTTGCCCTAGAGCACACAAAAAATGATACATACCTCGGCCTAAACATCAGCGCCACAGGTAACTTCCACAAAGCTGTGAACAATCTGAGAGACAAGGCAAGAAGGGCCTTCTATGCCATCAAAAGGAACATAAGATTCAACATACCAATTAGGATCTGGCTAAAAATACTTGAATCAGTTATAGAACCCATTGCCCTTTATGGTTGTGAGGTCTGGGGTCCGCTCACCAACCAAGAATTCACAAAATGGGACAAACACAAAATTGAGACTCTGCATGCAGAATTCAGCAAAGATATCCTCTGTGTACAACGGAAAACACAAAATAATGCATGCAGATTAGAATTAGGCCGATACCTGCTAATTATCAAAATCCAGAAAAGAGCCGTTAAATTCTATAACCACTTAAAAGGAAGCGATTCCCAAACCTTGCATAACAAAGCCATCACCTACAGAGAGATGAACTTGGAGTCCCCTAAGTAAGCTGGTCCTGGAGCTCTGTTCACAAACACAAACAGACCCCACAGAGCCCCAGGACAACAACACAATTAGACCCAACCAAATCATGAGAAAACTAAAAGAGAATTACTTGACACATTGGAAAGAATTAATAAAAAAACAGAGCAAACTAGAATGCTATTTGGCCCTAAACAGAGAGTACACAGTGGCAGAATACCTTACCACTGTGACTGACCCAAACTTAAGGAATGCTTTGACTATGTACAGACTCAGTGAGCATAGCCTTGCTATTGAGAAAGGCCGCCGTAGGCAGACCTGGCTCTCAAGAGAAGACAGGCTATGTGCACACTGCCCACAAAATGAGGTGGAAACTGAGCTGCACTTCCTAACCTCCTGCCAAATGTACGACCATATTAGAGACACATATTTCCCTCAGATTACAGAGATCCACAAATAATTCGAAAAACGAACCCAATTTTGATAAACTTCCTTATCTACTGGGTGAAATACCACAGCGTACCATCACAGCAGCAATATTTGTGACCTGTTGCCACAAGAAAAGGGCAACCAGTGAAGAACAAACACCATTGTAAATACAACCCATATTTATGTTTATTTATTTTCCCATTTGTAATTTAACTATTTACACATTGTTACAACACTGTATATAGACAGAATATGACATTTGAAATGTCTTTATTATTTTGGAACTTCTGAGTGTAATGTTTACTGTTAATATTTGTTGTTTATTTCACTTTTGTTTAGAGAGAGAGAGAGAGAGAGAGAGAGAGAGAGAGAGAGAGAGAGAGAAAAAAAAAATGAGAGAGGACCTTACATACAGAATGAATTTTTCAAAAAAGCTGACAACTATTTAATCCCAAGCAATGAGAAAGAGTGCATGTGGGAATTACTGACAAATGTCATTGTGTGGCTGCGTGCTGTGCGGTAGCAGCTAGCAGCTGGGTGGGTTTTAGGTCTTGTGAGCGGAAACAATAGGCTAGTGTGGCTATTTGAGCATAATGTAGGCCTATCAACAAAACCAATAACATTTTCACATGGAAATATATAGTAGCCTATATGTGGCGTTCAATGCAGGCCTACATTGCATGAGACTTTTAAAAACGTTTTTTTACATTGTGAAGGGCTTGACATTAATTATTTTTTACTTGTTCTGTAACACCGTGGGCCAAATAGCTGACTGTAAATTGCATTGTATGATGCAAGAAACCAATAATATTAATTATTTTTACCATCCAGAGAATTGGACAATGTAGGTTACATGTTGGCTTATTTGCATATTCAAGCCTGTCTCAAAATACAACACTGCCCCATTAAGACATAAGCTTTTTACCTGACTGGCTTTTCAAAGACAGCTTGAAATGTAACATAAGCCTACACTTTTTGTGTTCTTGTAGGAAGCAGTAACTCCCCTTTGCTGACCTATACTTATCTATAACTGGGCTAATAACTCGCTAACTAGCAAAGAATATCAACAAATATGCAAACGCGCGGCTCTGCGCTCTGATCTGAACTGAAAAGCGCATTCACTCGCGGGTGATGGAAAGACAGCTTGTGGGCTGTAATAGATATCTACCCGCCAGTAGAATTCTCCTCCGTTGCACTCTGGCTCTGCCCACAACAAAATCAATCTTGCAAAGTTAGATTTGTTTTGTTTTGTTGCATTGAAAAGGGGCTGATATAAGGATGATTCGATCACAGAAAAAAACGTTGATCTATATAGTGCAAACTAATGGGGTGAACTCAGTGAAGTTCAATCTCTTGTGTCTCTGCCCGGCTTGGCATTTCTTCTGTGCAGCAGTCCTGGAGGAGGTGCGCACAAGCGCAGTTTAGAGGGAACATTGCTGAGGAAGAATAATTGGTAAGTATGGTTACATGCACACAATAATGCGGTTATTGTGGATAGTCAGATTAATATAATAGTTCGATTAAAACGTTTACATGCTTTGCAAGAAGAACGATTTCCCTAATAATCCTGTTTACATGGACACATCTGAAATTACTAGGCTACCTGATGGCACTCTGATAAATGCAGAAAATCGCCAATCAAAATAAACATTCTACCACTGCTACCATGTTATTTTTGGGAAGCATATTTGATTCTGAGTTCGGACATATACAGTTTGTATGTGAAAACTACTTCTAAGACGCATACATTCAGTTGTTCCAAACTCACTGCAGCTAAAGAGGGAGGCTCGCTCGGCTGGTGCTAGCACGTGCAGCAGATCAAATACACCGCTGGAACAGCTAATAAGGTGTTTACATGTCATAATAATTCAAAAGATTGATCAGAAAACCAGGTGTTTTAATCGGCATGTGCTTAACTTCGATTTTGACCTTAAACCGATTAAGATAAACAGAGTAAGGTGTTTACATGACCTTTGCATAATCTGCCTACTGACAGTCAGTTTAATATATAATTATTACTGTGCATGTAAACGTACTCAGTGATGGAAACATGCGTAATGAGACGCTGGTGTGTTTTGCATGTGAACTTCACTGGTAATGGAGGAAAATTGCCCAATTGTGCACTCCACACGCACACACATACACCTCACTAGGATACAGTCAGTAGTCAGAGAAGGTCAGAACAGCATTGAAGTCAGGAGTCTGTGGTGGGTTGTTGTGGGGAATAAGAACTCAAGCAAACTGTTCTTTACTTGTCCTCTGCCTTCATGTTAAGTTCTGGAAATAAAATAAAAAGGTTTAATAACTTCAGATCTATTTTTAAAAGGATTAACTTCAGATCTATTTTTAAAAGGTTTAATAACTTCAGATTATTCTTAAGACTTAATAACTTCAGATTAAATCAAATTAAATTGTATTTGCCACATGCGCCGAAAACAACAGGTGTATACATTACCGTGAAATGCTTACTTACAGCCCTTTACCAACAATGCATGTATTTCTTAACAAAAACAACAACAAAAAAGTGTTGAGAAAAAGAGAGCAGAAGTAAAATAAAATAACAGTAGGGAGGCTATATACAGGGGGGTACCGGTACAGAGTCAGTGTGCGGGGGCACCGGCTAGTTGAGGTAGTTGAGGTAATATGTACATGTGGGTAGAGTTAAAGTGACCATGCATAAATAATTAACAGAGTAGCAGCAGCGTAAAAAGATGGGGTGGGGGTGGGGTGGCAGTGCAAATAGTCCGGGTAGCCATGATTAGCTGTTCAGGAGTCTTATAGCTTGGGGGTAGAAGCTGTTGAGAAGCCTTTTGGACCTAGACTTGGCGCTCCGGTACCGCTTGCCGTGCGTTAGCAGAGAGAACAGTCTATGACTAGGGTGGCTGGAGTCTTTGACAATTTTGTGGGCCTTCCTCTGACACCGCCTGGTATAGAGGTCCTGGATGGCAGGAAGCTTGGCCCCAGTGATGTACTGGGCCGTACGCACTACCCTCTGTAGTGCCTTGCGGTCGGAGGCCGAGCAGTTGCCATACCAGGCAGTGATGCAACCAGTCAGGATGCTCTCGATGGTGCAGCTGTATAACTTTTTGAGGATCTGAGGACCCATGCCAAATCTTTTCAGTCTCCTGAGGGGGAATAGGCTTTGTCGTGCCCTCTTCACGACTGTCTTGGTGTGTTTGGACCATGATAGTTCGTTGGTGACGTGGACACCAAGGAACTTGAAGCTCTCAACCTGTTCTACTACAGCCCCGTCGATGAGAATGGGGGCATGCTCAGTCCTCTTTTTTTTCCTGTAGTCCACAATCATCTCCTTTGTCTTGGTCACGTTGAGGGAGAGGTTGTTATCCTGGCACCACACGGCCAGGTCTCATCGTTGTCTGTGATCAGGCCTACCACTGTTGTGTCGTCAGCAAACTTAATGATGGTGTTGGAGTCGTACCTGGCCATGCAGTCATGGGTGAACAGGGAGTACAGGAGGGGACTGAGCACGCACCCCTGAGGGGCCCCGGTGTTGAGGATCAGCGTGGCAGATGTGTTGTTACCTACCCTTACCACCTGAGGGCGGCCCGTCAGGAAGTCCAGGATCAAGTTGCAGAGGGAGGTGTTTAGTCCCAGGATCCTTAGCTTAGTGATGAGCTTTGAGGGCACTATGGTGTTGAACACTGAGATGTAGTCAATTAATAGCATTCTCACGTAGGTGTTCCTCTTGTCCAGGTGGGAAAGGGCAGTGTGGAGTGCAATAGAGATTGCATCATCTGTGGATCTGTTGGGGCGGTATGCAAATTGGAGTGGGTCTAGGGTTTCTGGGATAATGGTGTTGATGTGAGCCATGACCAGCCTTTCAAAGCACTTCATGGCTACAGACGTCAGTGCTACGGGTCGGTAGTCATTTAGGCAGGTTATCTTAGTGTCCTTGGGCACGGGGACTATGGTGGTCTGCTTGAAACATGTTGCTATTACAGACTCAGTCAGGGACATGTTGAAAATGTTGGTGAAGACACTTGCCAGTTGGTCAGCACATGCTCCTGTTAGTCCGTCTGGCCCTGCGGCCTTGTGAATGTTGACCTGCTTAAAAGTCCTACTCATATCGGCTACGGAGAGCGTGATCACATAGTCATCTGGAACAACTGGTGCTCTCATGCATGCTTCAGTGTTGCTTGCCTCGAAGCGAGCATAGAAGTGGTTTAGCTCGTCTGTTAGGCTTGTGTCACTGGGCAGCTCGTGGCTGTGCTTCCCTTTGTAGTCTGTAATAGTTTTCAAGCCCTGCCACATCCGACGAGCGTCAGAGCCAGTGTATTACGATTCAATCTTAGTCCTGTATTGACTCTTTGCCTGTTTGATGGTTCGTCGGAGGGCATAGCGGGATTTCTCATAAGAGTCCGGGTTAGAGTCCCGCTCCTTGAAAGCGGCAGCTCTACCCTTTAGCTCAGTGCGGATGTTGCCTGTAATCCATGGCTTCTGGTTGGGGTATGTACGTACGGTCACTGTGGGGACGACGTCATCGATGCACTTATTGATGAAGCCAGTGACTGATGTGGTGTACTCCTCAATGCTCTCTGAAGAATCCCGGAACATGTTCCAGTCTGTGCTAGCAAAACAGTCCTGTAGATTAACATCTGCGTCATCTGACCACTTTTTTATTAACCGAGTCACTGGTGCTTCCTGCTTTAGTTTTTGCTTATAAGCAGGAATCAGGAGGATAGAGTTATGGTCATATTTGCCAAATGGAGGGCGAGGGAGAGTTTTGTATGCGTCTCTGTGTGTGGAGTAAATGTGGTCTAGAGTTTTTTTCCCTCTGGTTGCATATTTAACATGCTGGTAGAAATGAGGTAGAACGGATTTGTTTTCCCTGCATTAAAGTCCCCGGCCACTAGGAGCGCTGTCTCTGGATGAGCGTTTTCCTGTTTAGTTATGGCCTTATACAGCTCATTGAGTGCAATCTTAATGCCAGCATTGGTTTGTGGTGGTAAATAGACAGCTATGAAAAAGTATTTGGTTTTGTGCACCAGCTGTTGTTTACAAATATACACAGACCGCCACCCCTTGTCTTACCGGAGTCAGCCGTTCTATCCTGCCGATGTAGTGTATAGCCCGCTAGCTGTATGTTGTCCATGTCGTCGTTCAGCCACGACTCGGTGAAACATAAGATATTACAGTTTTTAATGTCTCGTTGGTATCTAATTTTAAAAGGCTTAATAACTTCAGATCAATTTTTTAAAGGCTTAATAACTTCAGATGTATTTTGAAAAGGTTTAATAACTGCAGATTATTCTTAAGACTTAATAACTTCAGATCTATTCTTAAAAAGGTTTAATAACTTCAAATCTATTTTTAAAAGGTGTAATAACTTAGATCTATTCTTAAAAAGGTTTAATAACTTCAGATCAATTTTTAAAGGCTTAATAACTTCAGATCTATTTTGAAAAGGCTTATTAACCTCAGATATATTCTTAAAAAGCTTAATCATGTCAAATCTATTTTTAAAAGGCTTGACTTCAGATCTATTTTTACAAGGTTTAATAACTTCAAATCTATTTTTTTAATGTTTAATAACTTCATATCTATTTTTAAAAGGCTTAATAACTTCATATCTATTTTAAAAGGCTTAACTTCAGATTATTCTTAAGACTTAACTTCAGATATATTCTTAAAGGTTTAATAACTTCAAATCTATTTTTTAAATGTTTAATAACTTCAGATACATTTTTTAAAGGCGTAATAACTTCAGATCTATTTTTAAAAGGCTTAATAACTTCATATCTATTTTAAAAGGCTTAACTTCAGATCTATTATTAAAAGGCTTAACTTCAGATCTATTTTTAAAAGCCTTAATAACTTCAGATCTATTTTTAAAAGGCTTAATAACTTCAGATCTATTCTTAGAATGTTTAATAACTTCAGATCTAGGCTTAACTTCAGATCTATTTTTAAAAGCCTTAATAACTTCAGATCTATTTTGAAAAGGTTTAATAACTTCAGATTATTCTTAAGACTTAATAACTTCAGATCTATTCTTAAAAGGTTTAATAACTTCAAAAAATAGTTTTATGTTTAATAACTTCAGATCAATTTTTAAAAGGCTTAATAACTTCAGATCAATTTTTTAATGGCGTTATAACTTCAGATCTCTTTTTAAAAGGCTTAATAACTTCATATCTATTCTTAAAATGCTTAACTTCCGATCTATTCTTAAAAGGTTTAATAACTTCATATCTATTTTAAAAGGCTTAATAACTTCAGATCTATTCTTAAAAGGTTTAATAACTTCAAATCTATTTTTTTTAAATGTTGAATAACTTCAGATCAATTTTTTAATGGCGTTATAACTTCAGATCTATTCTTAAAAGGTTTAATAACTTCAGATTATTCTCAAGACTTAACTTCAGATATATTCTTAAAAGGCTTAACTTAAGATCTATTTTTAAAAGGCTTAATAACTTCAGATCTATTCTTAAAAGGTTTAATAACTTCAGATTATTCTCAAGACTTAACTTCAGATATATTCTTAAAAGGTTTAATAACTTCAAATCTATTTTTTATGTTTAATAACTTCAGATCAATTTTTAAAGGCTTAATAACTTCAGATCTATTTTGAAAAGGCTTATTAACCTCAGATATATTCTTAAAAAGCTTAATCATGTCAAATCAATTTTTAAAAGGCTTGACTTCAGATCTATTTTTAAAAGGTTTAATAACTTCAAATCTATTTTTTAAATGTTTAATAACTTCAGATCTATTTTTTAAAGGCTTAATAACTTCATATCTATTTTAAAAGGCTTAACTTCAGATTATTCTTAAGACTTAACTTCAGATATATTCTTAAAGGTTTAATAACTTCAAATCTATTTTTTAAATGTTTAATAACTTCAGATACATTTTTTAAAGGCGTAATAACTTCAGATCTATTTTTAAAAGGCTTAATAACTTAATATCTATTTTAAAAGGCTTAACTTCAGATCTATTATTAAAAGGCTTAACTTCAGATCTATTTTTAAAAGCCTTAATAACTTCAGATCTATTTTTAAAAGGCTTAATAACTTCAGATCTATTCTTAGAATGTTTAATAACTTCAGATCTAGGCTTAACTTCAGATCTATTTTTAAAAGCCTTAATAACTTCAGATCTATTTTGAAAAGGTTTAATAACTTCAGATTATTCTTAAGACTTAATAACTTCAGATCTATTCTTAAAAGGTTTAATAACTTCAAAAAATAGTTTTATGTTTAATAACTTCAGATCAATTTTTAAAAGGCTTAATAACTTCAGATCAATTTTTTAATGGCGTTATAACTTCAGATCTCTTTTTAAAAGGCTTAATAACTTCATATCTATTCTTAAAATGCTTAACTTCCGATCTATTCTTAAAAGGTTTAATAACTTCATATCTATTTTAAAAGGCTTAATAACTTCAGATCTATTCTTAAAAGGTTTAATAACTTCAGATCTATTCTTAAAAGGTTTAATAACTTCAAATCTATTTTTTTTTATGTTGAATAACTTCAGATCAATTTTTAAAAGGCTTAATAACTTCAGATCAATTTTTTAATGGCGTTATAACTTCAGATCTGTTTTTAAAAGGCTTAATAACTTCATATCTACTCTTTAAAGGCTTAACTTCAGATATATTCTTAAAAGGTTTAATAACTTCAGATTATTCTTAAAAGGTTTAATAACATCAAATCAATTTTTTATGTTTAATAACTTCAGATACATTTTTTAAATGCTTAATAACTTCAGATCTATTTTTAAAAGGCTTAATAACTTCAGATCTATTCTTAAAAGGTTTAATAACTTCAGATCTAGGCTTAACTTCAGATCTATTTTGAAAAGGTTTAACAACTTCAGATTATTCTTAAGACTTAATAACTTCAGATCTATTCTTAAAAGGTTTAATAACTTCATAAAACATTTTTTTTTAATAATCAGATCAATTTTTAAAAGGCTTAATAACTTCAGATCAATTTTTGAATGGCGTTATAACTTCATATCTATTTTAAAAGGCTTTGTCACGGTTCAGACAGACGACCAGAGGACCACAATTGCGTCACACCAGAAAGTTTATTAAAACTTAAGGGAAAAGGGAAGTAGGGAGTGAATGAAGGCTCCAGGGGTAACAGGGATCCCGTCCAATGTGCTGGGTCTGTGCCCCCCCCAGTGGCAGCGATGCGTCCTATGAAGCCGGTGGTGGGTGGTCCAGAAGTCCTGGGGGGGGGAGACACAGACACAACAGGGCGGAATGAAACAAGGCAGCAGTACAGTTCAAGGGAAATCCAAAATACGTAGTAGCAAGGCAGAAGGCTGGTCAGAGTTACCGGGATTGAAGAGTAGTCAGGAGTCGTAATGGCAGAAGCAGGTCTGGATCTCCTGGGGCAGAAGAGTATCCAAAAATCAGGCAGGTCCGGGGTCACAAAACCAGGGTGAGCCAGAAGCGCGAGCAAACAGGTTCCGGGTGTGAGCTTTGCAGACGATCTGACACCGGAGAGCTGAAAGACAGGGCCTTAAATACTGGGAGAGGTAGTGGGTAATGCAGCGCAGCTGGCAGAGTAATTAGAGCAGAGCAGAGCAGGGACAGGTGGAGCTAGTTAGGCTGAGTAGAGAGAGTGGTGAGCAGAGTGGAAGAAAATAAAGGTGGTAACCCGGTGGAGTGAGAGGCTCATGACAGAACCCCCCCCCCAAGGGACGGCCCCAGAAGTCCCAAGAGCAACACCACGCCGGGCGGGAGGAGGGGAGCCGGAGGAGGGCTAGAACTCCTCCGAACGGTCCGAGTGAACGTCCTCATCCTCGGAGGAAGCCGGAGGGCCGTGGTCGGGAGATGGGACAGGTCCCGAGACAGGATCAGGCACAGGACAGGAAGCCGAGCGGGCAGGACGGTTAGGGACCCCTCTGGGGCGGCCCCTACGGATTGCAGGTTGATCAGGATGCCGTTGGTGGAAAGCGGTGATGAGAGTCCTATCCACAATCCGACTAGCTGGCACCCAGGTCCTTTCCTCAGGTCCATAGCCCTCCCAGTCAATGAGGTACTGGAGACCCCTACCCCTCCGTCTGGACCGAAGCAGGCGGCGGACGGTGTAAACCAGACCACCATCGACGAGCCGTGGAGGAGGAGGACAAGGCGCAGCAGGGACCAGCGGACTCTCATGGATGGGCTTAATCTTAGACACATGGAAAGTGGGGTGCACCCTCAGGGAATTAGGCAGTTGGAGCCGGACAGCAGTTGGGCTAATCACTCTTATGATAGGGAATGGGCCAATGAACCGAGGTGCCAGCTTCTGCGACTCCACCCTGAGTGGCAGGTTCTTCGATGACAACCACACCCTTTGACCAACATGGTAGGTGGGAGCAGGAATTCTCCGACGGTTGGCCCCGGTAGTGTAGCTGGCAACGGATCTGAGGAGTGTGGCTCGGGCTTGTGACCAGGTGCGGCGACATCGACGGGCAAAAGCAAGTGCAGATGGGCAAGTAACCTCCTCTTCCTGGCTGGCAAATAGAGGAGGCTGGTATCCATAAACACATTGGAAAGGGGACATACCGATGGCAGAGCAGGTCAGAGAATTGTGTGCGTACTCCACCCATGTCAATTGCTGCGACCAGGAGTGGGGGTTGCGTGAAGTCATGCATCGCAGTGCCTTCTCGAGCTCCTGATTAGCCCGCTCTGACTGCCCATTGGATTGGGGATGGAATCCGGAAGTCAGACTGACTGTGGCTCCCAGCAGGTGACAGAACTCCTTCCAAAAAGCGGAGGAGAATTGTGGACCACGGTCAGAAACTACATCCCTTGGCAGTCCGTGGATCCGGAAGACGTGTTCCAGGACCACCTGGGCGGTCTCCTTGGCGGTTGGGAGCTTGGGGAGGGGAATGAAGTGTGCCATCTTGCTGAAACGGTCAACTATGGTGAGAATGACGGTCATGCCACTTGAAGGGGGCAGCCCCGTGACAAAGTCAAGGGCGATGTGAGACCAGGGACGTCTGGGCACAGGCAGGGGCTGCAGCAATCCGGCTGGGGGCTGGCAGGACGACTTGTGTTGGTTGCAGATGGGGCAGGCTTGGACGAATTCCCGTACATCCTTCCTCAGAGAGGGCCACCAGAACCTCTGGGCGAGCAGGTTGTAAGTGCGGGTGGAGCCAGGGTGACAAGCTAGGCGGGAGTCATGTCCCCACTGAACGACCTGGGACCTCAGGTCTTCGGGGACAAAAAGGCGGTCAGCTGGGCAAGTGCTGGGACCTGGCTGGTTACGGAGAGCCTCCAGCACCTGTTCCTCAACAGCCCAGGTCAGAGCTGCAACGATGCAGGGACTTGGCAGAATCGACACAGGGTCCTTGGAGGGGGTGTCATCCTTCTGGAATTGACGGGAGAGGGCGTCTGGCTTGGTGTTGCGTGATCCAGGCCGGTATGACAGAGTGAAATTAAACCTGGTGAAGAACAGGGCCCAGCGGGACTGCCTGGAGTTCAACCGTTTGGCCGTGCGGATGTACTCCAAGTTCTTATGATCGGTCCAAACGAGAAATGGAATGGTGGACCCCTCCAGCCAGTGACGCCACTCCTCCAAGGCAAGCTTCACAGCCAGCAGCTCACGGTTCCCTATGTCGTAATTGCACTCAGAGGGGGACAACCGACGTGAGAAAAAGGCACAGGGATGGAGCTTCCTATCCTCCGCAGCCCACTGAGAAATCACAGCACCAACTCCCACATCCGAGGCGTCCACCTCCACAATGAATTGCCGGTCCACATCAGGCATCTGGAGGATGGGAGCGGAGGTGAACCTCACCTTGAGGGTACTGAAGGCTTTGTCGGCTGCTGGGGTCCAGGTGAAGGGTTGCTTGGTGCTGGTTAGAGCAGTGAGAGGGGCAGCAACGGTACTGTAGTTCCGGATAAACTTTCTATAGAAGTTAGCAAACCCCAGAAACTGTTGCAGCTTCTTTCTGTTCTCCGGAACTGGCCATGAAGTGACTGCTGATACTTTGGCAGGATCCATTTGGATACTTCCCTCTGCCACTATGTACCCCAGGAAGGCCACTGTCTTGACGTGAAACTCACATTTCTCTGCCTTGGCGTAGAGGGAATTCTCCAGAAGACGATGAAGGACTTGCTGGACATGGCGGGTGTGTTCAGACAGGTTTCTGGAGTAGATTAAGATGTCATCCAGGTAAACGAAGACAAACTTGTTTAACATGTCCCGCAGTACATCATTCACTAGAGCCTGGAACACAGCAGGAGCATTGGTGAGGCCAAAAGGCATAACCAGATACTCGTAGTGGCCTGTTGGTGTATTGAATGCGGTTTTCCATTCATCTCCCTCCCGGATCCGCACTAGGTGGTAAGCGTTTCTGAGATCCAACTTGGTAAAAACAGTGGCTCCCTGGAGCAACTCAAAGGCAGAGGTGAGCAGAGGCAGAGGGTAACGGTTTTTCACTGTGATGTCGTTGAGTCCCCTGTAGTCGATGCAGGGGCGAAGAGATCCGTCCTTCTTCCCCACAAAGAAGAAGCCAGCACCAGCAGGAGATGAAGATGAACGGATTAATCCTGCGGACAGAGAGCCATTGATGTAGTCCTCCATGGACCTTCTTTCAGGAGCAGACAACGAATAAAGACGACCCTTTGGAGGGGCTGTTCCAGGGAGGAGGTCGATGGCACAGTCGTACGGTCGGTGAGGGGGCAGAGATGTGGCTCTTGCTTTGTTAAACACCTCTCTGAGACCATGGTAGCATTCTGGGACCTTGGAGAGGTCAGGAGCGGAGTTAGTAGGTACTGGCCGAGGGGGTAGTGCGGCAGCAAGCAGGCAGGTTCGGTGGCAGTCCTCTCCCCACTCCCTGATCACCCCGGTCACCCAGTCGAGCTGAGGGTTGTGCCGGCGGAGCCATGGGTAACCCAGGATGAGGGGTTGGCCTGGAGAGGGGAGCAGGTGAAACTGGATAGTTTCTTGATGGTTTCCGGACAGACCCATCGAGACCGGGGCCGTGACATGAGTGACCGATCCGAGTAAGTGTCCGTCCAGTGCCCGGGCAGGAATAGGAGGTGTCAAACGGAGGTTCTCCAGTCCCAGTTGGCGTGCCAGCTTGATGTCCATTATGTTGGCTTCGGCGCCAGAATCCACCAGAGCAGCCAGGGTGTGAGTTGAGTCAGAGAGGCGGAGGTGAACTTGCAGCAGGGGTTTGCGGTCGGAGGACTGGATGGTCATTGAACTCAACCGGACTCCCCCTATGCCCGGTGAGCTTCGGCCCTTTAAAGGGCAGGTTACCACACGATGTCCATCACCTCCACAATAGAGGCAGAGGTTTGAGGTGAAGCGGCGCTGGCGCTCTGCAGGAGTGAGAGAGGCTCGCCCAATCTCCATAGGCTCAGACTGATCAAGCTGACCTGGGTGAGTGGCAGTAGATGACAGGAGCCCAGTCGGATCTCTCCGAATGCCGGTAGTAGGTGGACCTTGGCGCCCCCTCTCACGACGACGGGTCTGTATCCTTCTGTCGATCCTGACAGTCAGTGCGATGGCTTCATCAAGAGTGGAAGGCAGTTCATGGGAGACCAACTCGTCCTTGATATAGTCAGCCAAACTATGGAAGAACGCGTCCACCAACGATGGTGTGTTCCAAGAACTTCGTCTAGCCAGGGTTCGGAAGTCGATGGAATGGTCTGCGACTGTACGTCTGCCTTGTCGAATACTGAACAGTTCACGAGACGCCTCTGCGGTTGGTGAATCCAGGTCAAACACCTTCAGCATCTCCTCAGCAAACAGGTCGAAGGTTGCACATGCGGGGGTTTGACGTTCGAACTCTGCTGTTCCCCAGAGTCGAGCTCGGCCCGTCAGGTGAGTGATGGCATACCCAACTTTAGCCCCCTCCGTGGCGAAGGTCCTTGGCTGCAAGGAGAACTGAAGTCGGCAGCTAGTCAGGAATGGCCGGACCTGGGTTGAATCGCCGTTGAACCGCTCGGGGTTTCCAATCTTGGGTTCCGGAGCAGCGGCTGCAATGACCGGGGCAGGTAACTCGGGGGCAGGGCTGGTGGGCAGACTGGCTGGGGTAAGGTTGGTGAGGAGTTGAATGATCATGGCGAGTTGTTGTTGCTGCTGCTGGAACTGCTGCTCATGCTCATCGGTTTCCATGTCGGGGAAAGTGTGCGCTGAGTCCATAATGGTCAGATCGTACTGTCACGGTTCAGACAGACGACCAGAGGACCACAATTGCGTCACACCAGAAAGTTTATTAAAACTTAAGGGAAAAGGGAAGTAGGGAGTGAATGAAGGCTCCAGGGGTAACAGGGATCCCGTCCAATGTGCTGGGTCTGTGCCCCCCCCAGTGGCAGCGATGCGTCCTATGAAGCCGGTGGTGGGTGGTCCAGAAGTCCTGGGGGGGGGGAGACACAGACACAACAGGGCGGAATGAAACAAGGCAGCAGTACAGTTCAAGGGAAATCCAAAATACGTAGTAGCAAGGCAGAAGGCTGGTCAGAGTTACCGGGATTGAAGAGTAGTCAGGAGTCGTAATGGCAGAAGCAGGTCTGGATCTCCTGGGGCAGAAGAGTATCCAAAAATCAGGCAGGTCCGGGGTCACAAAACCAGGGTGAGCCAGAAGCGCGAGCAAACAGGTTCCGGGTGTGAGCTTTGCAGACGATCTGACACCGGAGAGCTGAAAGACAGGGCCTTAAATACTGGGAGAGGTAGTGGGTAATGCAGCGCAGCTGGCAGAGTAATTAGAGCAGAGCAGAGCAGGGACAGGTGGAGCTAGTTAGGCTGAGTAGAGAGAGTGGTGAGCAGAGTGGAAGAAAATAAAGGTGGTAACCCGGTGGAGTGAGAGGCTCATGACAGGCTTAACTTCAGATCTATTCTTAAAAGGCTTAACTTCAGATCTATTCTTAAAAGGTTTAATAACTTCATATCTATTTTAAGGCTAAATAACTTCAGATCTATTCTTAAAAGGTTTAATAACTTCAAATCAATTTTTTTAAATGTTTAATAACTTCAGATCAATTTTTAGAAGGCTTAATAACTTCAGATCTATTCTTAAGACTTAATAACTTCAGATCTATTCTCAAAATACGGAAGGTAATAAAAGAGGTGCACGCAAATCACAGCATCAATAATGTATCCATGGTGAAGTCACACACACACACACAAATCACAGCATCAATAATGTATCCATGGTGAAGTCACACACACACACACAAATCACAGCATCAATAATGTAACCATGGTGAAGTCACACACACACACACAAATCACAGCATCAGTAATGTATCCATGGTGAAGTCACACACACACACACAAATCACAGCATCAATAATGTAACCATGGTGAAGTCACACACACACACACAAATCACAGCATCAGTAATGTATCCATGGTGAAGTCACACACACACACACAAATCACAGCATCAATAATGTAACCATGGTGAAGTCACACACACACAAATGCACACAATTTCTTAGCTACATAAGTGTGACCAACACTTGCTAACTTCTTCTCCATATGGGGGTATGGAAGTGATGCAGACAATTACATTGATGGAAGTTACAATCTATCTGCAATATTAAAGCTGATCTAACCCCCCCCCCCCCACCAAAAAAAAAAATTATATATTAAAGATTACCTTTAAAAACTTCTCCCCCCCCCCCCCCCCCCCATGGGCTGAGGAGGAGAGTGAAGAAGAGGAAAACAGTAACGTGTCTTTCAAGGCTCTCGTCTTCATATTGTATCCCATCCAAAATGTATAATGTTATGTAAGGTGTGCGTGTGGAGAGGGGAAGGAGAGGGCTGGAGGGGAGGACAGACAGGGCTGGGGTGGGTTGGGGAGGGGAGGGGAAGAGGGGGGGGGGGGGGGGGGGGGGGGCTGGAGGGGAGGACAGACAGGGGTGGGTTGGGGAGGGGAGGGGAAGGAGAGGGGTGGAGGGCTGGAGGGGAGGACAGACAGGGCTGGGGTGGGTTGGGGAGGGGAGGGGAAGAGGGGGGGGGGGGGGGGGGGGGGGGGGCTGGTTGATGGGGTTTGATTATTCTGTTTGAATAACGGAGGCGCTCACTTCGCCTCTCTTCTCCTCACAACACACACACACCTCACAACACCAGAACAGCTTCTTCGTGACTGGAACTCTGAGACTAATGGTAAACAATCCACCTTCAGACTGCACCGACTGGCCAAACACATACATACATACACACACACACACACACACACACACACACACACAGAAACTCCATAAACCGACCCAATATACACAGATATAGACATAAAGTCAATCCTCTCTAACATAAACATAAACAAACATGGAAAGAAAGACACCCACCCATAAAATATAACGCCTGTTTCACAAACACTGATAAGATCTCGCTACCATGGAAAGGTAAATACCTGTCAATTTGTGGAAAAATCACCTTGAATAACTCTTTAGTATTATCCCAGTTTACCTATTTGCTTATGGTCTTGCCTATGCCTAGCGAACAGTTTTAAAAAATATTCCATTTTATTTGGAACGGCAAGCCAGACAAAATTAAACGGGCCTATTTATATAATGAATATGAATTCGGAGGACAGAAATTATTAAATATTAAAGCATTAGACCTATCACTAAAAGCTTCAGTCATACAAAAGTTATACTTAAATCCGAACTGGTTCTCTAGCAAATTAGTAAGATTGTCTCACCCAACATTCAAGAATGGCCTTTTTCCCTTTATTCAGATTACAACCTCACACTTTCAGTTATTTGAAAAGGAAATCATCTCCCAAATATCACTATTACTAAAACAAGTCATAGAAAGTTGGTTCCAATTTCAATTTAATCCTCCAGAAACGACAGAACAAATAATGCAACAAATATTGTGGTTAAACTCAAATATACTAATTGATAAAAAAAAACATTTTTCTTTGACCAAAAAAAAAAAAAAGGTATAATCTTCGTAAATTATATAATTGGTAGGACTGGTGGAGTTATGTCGCACATGCAGCTAACAAAAACATATGGAAATGTCTGCTCTACCCAAAATTACAACCAAATAATTGCAGCATTACCGCAAAAATGTAAGAGGAAAGTGGAAGGGGGAAAATGGAAGGAACTTGTCTGTCGGCCTTGCATTAAAGAACATAATTGGTTAAAGAAAACTGTGATAAATAACAAAGTATACCAGTTTCATTTAAGGTACAAAGGTTTGACAGCCATCCCATATAGATTGCAAAATAGTTGGGAAGAGATTTTTGACGTACCGATCCCATGGCATAGTGGCTTCCTGTAGCTCAGTTGGTAGAGCATGGTGCTTGCAACGCCAGGGTTGTGGGTTCGATTCCCACAGGGGGGACAGTATGAAAATTTTTTGCACTCACTAAAACTGTAAGTCGCTCTGGATAAGAGCGTCTGACTAAAATGTGTTTATGAACTGATACGCAAAACGACGCCGGATTCAAAACTAAAAAAAAATCTATTTAAATTATTATATAAAATTCTTGCTACCAATAGAATGTTATTTATATGGGGGATACAATCTTCCCAGCTCTGCAGATTTTGCTGCGAAGAGACAGAATCATTAGATCATTTGTTTTGGTACTGTCCATTTGTAGCTTGTTTTTGGACACAGGTCCAGGAATGGCTAAAGGATTTTAATATTTACCTGGCTGGAGCTAACCCTGCAGATAGCATTACTGGGTGATCTGAAAAGTCATAGTCAATCGATCAATAATATAATAATACTTTTATCAAAAATGTTTATTTTCAATTTACAATCTGTAGAAACAATGAGAATAGAAATGTTCAGAACTTTTGTAAAACATCACATTTACATTACATTTATGTCATTTAGCAGACGCTCTTATCCAGAGCGACTTACAGTTAGTGCATACATTATTCTTTTTTCTTTTCATACTGGCCCCCCGTGGGAATCGAACCCACAACCCTGGCGTTGCAAACGCCATGCTCTACCAACTAAGCTACCTCCCTGCCGGCCATTCCCTCCCCTACCCTGGACAACGCTGGGCCAATTGTGCGCCACCCCATTGGTCTCCCGGTTGCAGCCGGCTACAGCAGAGCCTGGATTCGAACCAGGATCTCTAGTGGTACAGCTAGCACTGCGATTAAAATGTAAATGTAAAATGAGAAAAAAAATCCAGAAAATCACATTGTAGGATTTATGAATTTATTTGCAAATTATGGTGGAAAATAAGTATTTGGTCAATAACAAAAGTTTCTCAATACTTTGTTATATACCCTTTGTTGGCAATGACACAGGTCAAACGTTTTCTGTAAGTCTTCACAAGGTTTTCACACACTGTTGCTGGTATTTTGGCCCATTCCTCCATGCAGATCTCCTCTAGAGCAGTGATGTTTTGGGGCTGTCGCTGGGCAACACGGACTTTCAACTCCCTCCAAAGATTTTCTATGGGGTTGAGATCTGGAGACTGGCTAGGCCACTCCAGGACCTTGAAATGCTTCTTACGAAGCCACTCCTTCGTTGCCCGGGCGGTGTGTTTGGGATCATTGTCATGCTGAAAGACCCAGCTACGTTTCATCTTCAATGCCCTTGCTGATGGAAGGAGTCTCACGATACATGGCCCCATTCATTCTTTCCTTTACACGGATCAGTCGTCCTGGTCCCTTTGCAGAAAAACAGCCCCAAAGCATGATGTTTCCACCCCCATGCTTCACAGTAGGTATGGTGTTCTTTGGATGCAACTCAGCATTCTTTGTCCTCCAAACACGACGAGTTGAGTTTTTACCAAAAAGTTCTATTTTGGTTTCATCTGACCATATGACATTCTCCCAATCTTCTTCTGGATCATCCAAATGCACTCTAGCAAACTTCAGACGGGCCTGGACATGTACTGGCTTAAGCAGGGGGACACGTCTGGCACTGCAGGATTTGAGTCCCTGGCGGCGTAGTGTGTTACTGATGGTAGGCTTTGTTACTTTGGTCCCAGCTCTCTGCAGGTCATTCACTAGGTCCCCCCGTGTGGTTCTGGGATTTTTGCTCACCGTTCTTGTGATCATTTTGACCCCACGGGGTGAGATCTTGCGTGGAGCCCCAGATCGAGGGAGATTATCAGTGGTCTTGTATGTCTTCCATTTCCTAATAATTGCTCCCACAGTTGATTTCTTCAAACCAAGCTGCTTACCTATTGCAGATTCAGTCTTCCCAGCCTGGTGCAGGTCTACAATTTTGTTTCTGGTGTCCTTTGACAGCTCTTTGGTCTTGGCCATAGTGGAGTTTGGAGTGTGACTGTTTGAGGTTGTGGACAGGTGTCTTTTATACTGATAACAAGTTCAAACAGGTGCCATTAATACAGGTAACGAGTGGAGGACAGAGGAGCCTCTTAAAGAAGAAGTTACAGGTCTGTGAGAGCCAGAAATCTTGCTTGTTTGTAGGTGACCAAATACTTATTTTCCACCATAATTTGCAAATAAATTCATTAAAAATCCTACAATGTGATTTTCTGGAGAAAAAAAATCTCAATTTGTCTGTCATAGTTGACGTGTACCTATGATGAAAATTACAGGCCTCTCTCATCTTTTTAAGTGGGAGAACTTGCACAATTGGTGGCTGACTAAATACTTTTCCCCCACTGTATATATTTTTAAGGATATATATATATATATATATACATATATACACATACATACAGTGAGGGAAAAAAGTATTTGATCCCCTGTTGATTTTGTACGTTTGCCCACTGACAAAGAAATGATCAGTCTTTCATTTTAATGGTAGGTTTATTTGAACAGTGAGAGACAGAATAACAACAAAGAAATCCAGAAAAACGCATGTCAAAAATGTTATAAATTGATTTTCATTTTAATGAGGGAAATAAGTATTTGACCCCCTCTCAATCAGAAAGATTTCTGGCTCCCAGGTGTCTTTTATACAGGTAACGAGCTGAGATTAGGAGCACACTCTTAAAGGGAGTGCTCCTAATCTCAGCGTGTTACCTGTATAAAAGACACCTGTCCACAGAAGCAATCAATCAATCAGATTCCAAACTCTCCACCATGGCCAAGACCAAAGAGCTCTCCAAGGATGTCAGGGACAAAATTGTAGACCTACACAAGGCTGGAATGGGCTACAAGACCATCGCCAAGCAGCTTGGTGAGAAGGTGACAACAGTTGGTGCGATTATTCGCAAATGGAAGAAACACAAAATAACTGTCAATCTCCCTCAGCCTGGGGCTCCATGCAAGATCTCACCTCGTGGAGTTGTAATGATAATGAGAACGGTGAGGAATCAGCCCAGAACTACACGGGAGGATCTTGTCAATGTTCTCAAGGCAGCTGGGACCATAGTCACCAAGAAAACAATTGGTAACACACTACGCCGTGAAGGACTGAAATCCTGCAGCGCCCGCAAGGTCCCCCTGCTCAAGAAAGCACATATACAGGCCCGTCTGAAGTTTGCCAATGAACATCTGAATGATTCAGAGGAGAACTGGGTGAAAGTGTTGTGGTCAGATGAGACCAATATCGAGCTCTTTGGCATCAACTCAACTCGCCGTGTTTGGAGGAGGAGGAATGCTGCCTATGACCCCAAGAACACCATCCCCACAGTCAAACATGGAGGTGGAAACATTATGCTTCGGGCGTGTTTTTCTGCTAAGGGGACAGGACAACTTCACAGCATCAAAGGGACGATGGACGGGGCCATGTACCGTCAAATCTTGGGTGAGATCCTCCTTCCCTCAGCCAGGGCATTGAAAATGGGTCGTGGATGGGTATTCCAGCATGACAATGACCCAAAACACACGGCCAAGGCAACAAAGGAGTGGCTCAAGAAGAAGCACATTAAGGTCCTGGAGTGGCCTAGCCAGTCTCCAGACCTTAATCCCATAGAAAATCTGTGGAGGGAGCTGAAGGTTCGAGTTGCCAAACGTCAGCCTCAAAACCTTAATGACTTGAAGAAGATGGTGCAAACCTGGTGGCCAACTACAAGAAACGTCTGACCTCTGTGATTGCCAACAAGGGTTTTGCCACCAAGTACTAAGTCATGTTTTGCAGAGGGGTCAAATACTTATTCCCCTCATTAAAATGCAAATCAATTTATAAAATTTTTGACATGAGTTTTTCTGGATTTTTTTTGTTGTTATTCTGTCTCTCACTGTTCAAATAAACCTACCATTAAAATTATAGACTGATCATGTCTTTGTCAGTGGGCAAACATACAAAATCAGCAGGGGATCAAATACTTTTTTCCCCTCACTGTATTTATATATATATATATATATGCGAGAAATAAATAAAAAAACATATGGGGGGATTGGAAGTGATGCAGACAATTACATTGATGGAAGTTACAATCTATCTGCAATATTAAAGCTGATCTACTCCCTAAAAAATAAAAATAAAAAACACTGACAGGAAGCCTCCCACCCTCCCTCTGATCTGACAGGAAGCCTCCCACCCTCCCTCTGATCTGACAGGAAGCCTCCCACCCTCCCTCTGATCTGACAGGAAGCCTCCCACCCTCCCTCTGATCTGACAGGAAGCCTCCCACCCCTCCCTCTGATCTGACAGGAAGCCTCCCACCCTCCCTCTGATCTGACAGGAAGCCTCCCACCCTCCCTCTGATCTGACAGGAAGCCTCCCACCCTCCCTCTGATCTGACAGGAAGCCTCCCACCCTCCCTCTGATCTGACAGGAAGCCTCCCACCCTCCCTCTGATCTGACAGGAAGCCTCCCACCCTCCCTCTGATCTGACAGGAAGCCTCCCACCCTCCCTCTGATCTGACAGGAAGCCTCCCACCCTCCCTCTGATCTGACAGGAAGCCTCCCACCCTCCCTCTGATCTGACAGGAAGCCTCCCACCCTCCCTCTGATCTGACAGTGTGTCTCAATGGTGGTGTTCATCAGCTCAGCGATGGGATGATTATCTAAACTGCCGCATTAGAGGCTCTACTCAGGTGGAAATTAAATGAACTGTCCCTCAGGCTATGGAGGAGATGGATTCATGCATCACAAATGGCACCCTATTCCCTATATAGTGCACTACTTTTGATAGGGCTCTGGTTAAAAGTAGTGCACTACAGAGGCAATAGGGTGGCATTTGTGACTCACCCTCACTGTACTCTCCCTGCTCCTAGTGCAGGCTGACTCATATAGCATCTAAAGAAGAACTGTCTCTCTCCCTCCCTCACATCCTACTGTAGCATCTAAAGCACTGGATGTTTCCCAAATGGCACCCTATTCCCAAAATAGTTCACTGTGTTTGACCAGGGCCCATAGGGTTCAGCTCGAAAGTAGTCCACTACATACGGAGTAGGTGCCATTTGGGACACAGACCCTGTCTCCCTCCCTCCCTCCCTTCCTCCCTCCCCCTCACACATCCACACTTCTGAGAGCAGGAAGCACCTCCTAGCCAGTTAATAAACACTGCAGTCCCAGCCCAGTCAGACGGGACGATGAGGCTGCAAGCAGGCCACTCCAGTCCAGAACGTTCTCCAAGGCAGAGTGGGCAAAGTCCCAATTACACTTGCACACTTCCTGTCATGGACTTAAAAGCATGTGAGTGTGTTTACACCATTGTTAAATCCATGTGAGAAAGTGTGCAAGTGTGCACTTTGAGGGATGGATAGAGAATCGGGAAGCAGAAGGGCTTTTGGCATGCAGATCTGATGGGTGGAGTCCAGGTGATGATATCAGAACAGACAGCATGGGAGCCTGGTTAATTCCAGCGTGAGAGAGTCAAGACTTTGAGAGTCTTCTGCCGGTTGGGTGTCTTGAATCCTGATTGGACAGTGAGGAGTTTCAGAACACTGCAGAGCGCCAGCCCCCTCCTCTCTCGCCCCCTCACACACACTCACACGCACACTCTCATACATACATACATACACACCCATGGGCCGTCTCCAGTTGCTCTCTGTGGGGGAGTGTGTGATGCTCCGTGATAATCATGAAAAATGAGACTCAAGCTGTAGAGAGAAGAGAAAGAAAGCGAGAGAGAGAGAGAGAGAGAGGGGAGAGGGAAAGAGAGGGGAGAGGGAAAGAGAGGGGAGAGGGAAAAGAGAGAGAGAGAGAGAGACAGAAAGAGAAGGGGAGAGAGCGA
Organism: Coregonus lavaretus; assembly: GCF_964263955.1. NCBI lineage: Eukaryota > Metazoa > Chordata > Actinopteri > Salmoniformes > Salmonidae > Coregonus > Coregonus lavaretus. Next base: position 39,320 of record NW_028161406.1, read on the forward strand.
AGGGAGTATACCAGCGTTTCCCAAACTCGGTCCTCGGGGCCCCAAGGGGTTCATGTTTTGGTTTTTGCCCCAGCACTACACAGCTGATTCAAATTATCAAAGCTTGATGATTAGTTGATTATTTGAATCAGCTGTGTAGTGCTAGGGCAAAAAAACAAAACATGAACCCCTTGGGGCCCCAAGTACTGAGTTTAGGTAACACTGGAGTATACTGTAAGATATTTCTGCCAGGGAAATCCATCTGTGTAATCGGAGAAAACTAAAACAAATAAAAGAGGGGTAATATTATAACACAATCCCGTCTCACGGAACAGGAACAATACCACTGCGAGGGGAATTTCTTACCGTTGATCTGTGACACTAATCTCAAGCGATGGGTTTGACAGTTGGGCATAACCAATGTTCTAGTCACAAAGATACTCTACTTTTACTAGGATTTATTTTCTTCTGTTTTCGTCATGCTGTTATCTAAGGAGTCAGGAGTGACTCTCCTCTTTCCGTGAGCTAAGTCATCGGCTGGCAAGGCTCCCTGCATCCCTGTGCGTGGGCACGCATCATCAAAGAGCGCCAGCAGGCTGTCATACAAGCAATGACTTGTATGGCAATTGTGGATTCGCAGACCACCGCGGACAAGGGTAGGGGTGAAAAGATCTCCATTATAATAAAACCAATGTATTATTTGCGGGCCGAGAAAAAATTGCCTTTTATAAAACGCATTTCATGCAATTCTACATCATTTTACACGACTGGAGACAAGCAGAATCATTTTTAAACCACAACAGAGCATGACAACGAATGAGCGCATGCTGCAGCACTGGAGACGTTTTGATTTCTATACAGGCTATTGTTAAAAAAAGAGGATAGTCTAAGTTTGGAACAGTGCTAAGGTTTTCTATCAACTGTAAAAAATACAAAAAAATACAACAACAAAAAAAACGCTACATACCCAGTTACAACTGAAGTATCTGATCATCAATGAATTTGAGAAAAAGCCATTTGTTGTTTAACACAGCAGCCGCATAGCATCAGGTAGCCCAGATGCACCTGTAACTTTCTTTCATTTGGGAAAACTGTCATTTTCAAATGTATTCCATTTTATTCCATTATATTATTGTAACAAAATATATTAGCGTTTACTGCGATTAGGGCGTGGGAATATACACTGCTCAAAAAAAATAAAGGGAACACTTAAACAACACATCCTAGATCTGAATGAATGAAATCATCTTATTAAATAGTTTTTTCTTTACATAGTTGAATGTGCTGACAACAAAATCGCACAGAAATTATCAATGGAAATCAAATGTATCAACCCATGGAGGTCTGGATTTGGAGTCACCCTCAAAATTAAAAGTGGAAAACCACACTACAGGCTGATCCAACTTTGATGTAATGTCCTTAAAACAAGTCAAAATGAGGCTCAGTAGTGTGTGTGGCCTCCACGTGCCTGTATGACCTCCCTACAACGCCTGGGCATGCTCCTGATGAGGTGGCGGATGGTCTCCTGAGGGATCTCCTCCCAGACCTGGACTAAAGCATCCGCCAACTCCTGGACAGTCTGTGGTGGATGGAGCGAGACATGATGTCCCAGATGTGCTCAATTGGATTCAGGTCTGGGGAACGGGCGGGCCAGTCCATAGCATCAATGCCTTCCTCTTGCAGGAACTGCTGACACACTCCAGCCACATGAGGTCTAGCATTGTCTTGCATTAGGAGGAACCCAGGGCCAACCGCACCAGCATATGGTCTCACAAGGGGTCTGAGGATCTCATCTCGGTACCTAATGGCAGTCAGGCTACCTCTGGCGAGCACATGGAGGGCTGTGCGGCCCCCCAAAGAAATGCCACCCCACACCATGACTGACCCACCGCCAAACCGGTCATGCTGGAGGATGTTGCAGGCAGCAGAACGTTCTCCACGGCGTCTCCAGACTCTGTCACGTCTGTCACGTGCTCAGTGTGAACCTGCTTTCATCTGTGAAGAGCACAGGGCGCCAGTGGCGAATTTGCCAATCTTGGTGTTCTCTGGCAAATGCCAAACATCCTGCACGGTGTTGGGCTGTAAGCACAACCCCCACCTGTGGACGTCGGGCCCTCATACCACCCTCATGGAGTCTGTTTGTGACCGTTTGAGCAGACACATGCACATTTGTGGCCTGCTGGAGGTCATTTTGCAGGGCTCTGGCAGTGCTCCTCCTGCTCCTCCTTGCACAAAGGCGGAGGTAGCGGTCCTGCTGCTGGGTTGTTGCCCTCCTACGGCCTCCTCCACGTCTCCTGATGTACTGGCCTGTCTCCTGGTAGCGCCTCCATGCTCTGGACACTACGCTGACAGACACATCAAACCTTCTTGCCACAGCTCGCATTGATGTGCCATCCTGGATGAGCTGCACTACCTGAGCCACTTGTGTGGGTTGTAGACTCCGTCTCATGCTACCACTAGAGTGAAAGCACCGCCAGCATTCAAAAGTGACCAAAACATCAGCCAGGAAGCATAGGAACTGAGAAGTGGTCTGTGGTCACCACCTGCAGAACCACTTCTTTATTGGGGGTGTCTTGCTAATTGCCTATAATTTCCACCTGTTGTCTATTCCATTTGCACAACAGCATGTGAAATTTATTGTCAATCAGTGTTGCTTCCTAAGTGGACAGTTTGATTTCACAGAAGTGTGATTGACTTGGAGTTACATTGTGTTGTTTAAGTGTTTCTTAATTTTTTTTGAGCAGTGTAAGAGCATCTGCTAGGCTAAATTAACAAACTAGGGATGCATAGCTCAACCGCATGATCCTCACACCAAAGAAGGGCCAAACTCCTGTTTCTAAAAGTGAATTCAAAAGGCACTGTTGAATGACTGTATAGCCTAATAAGGCATTTTGCGTTATTATTTAATTCTAAGTCATAATATATATATTTTTTCATTTTATACAGCCTAAATGTATTGGCATGTTGTTGATGTGTTGTTGTTGAAATGCTGAGCTCTCCTGCCAGTCTGTAGCGGGTCACAATGCTTCACACTTTATTTCTTAAATGGCGGGCTATAGCCTAAATAAGGCTACCTGGTTTGCTCCTGACTGATTTTGAGTTAGTAGTTGTTTAATACACTACCGGTCAAAAGTTTTAGAACACCTACTCATTCAAGGGTTTTTCTTTTTTTGCCTTAGACCACTGCGCCACTCGGGAGATATCCCATATGCATCGGAGTCACGTCTTTCCCCGGAATTTGACAGCTTGTTTTTAGCATTGCGGACTAAAGCGTCATTATAGATCGCTTTATATAAATCAGGTCCATTAAATTTTTTCGAAATCTTAAGCTAACAAGGGGTAGGACTATGCTTTAAGCCACAATACCCTCACAAACCCCTTCAATTCGAGCCCTGTTTTTTAACTTAACACACCAAGCCCTTCACTGACACTGAGATATTTAAGGAGTGCATGGTGACTGAAGGAATTGGCTAACTCTATGGATAGTAGACTATAATTAATTCTGTCAAACAGGTAGGCCTACCTCTTGTTTCTTGAATATGAAGAAATAGGCTCCAACACAAAGCCCTCTTGTTGTTAGTTGCCTAAAGTCTAATTAAAATGAAGACTGTTTTAATGAATTAGGCCTTCTCGAATTAGCCTACTTTCAGCACCCAATGCTCTGTCCATCTCCACGGCAGCCGCTTCATAGTAATGTAAGTTATGTAAATTACCAGAATATGGCTTATTGTGAGGTCAATAACTCGGACATATAGCTTCATTATGGGCAACAAAATATATTGTTTTTATTCAAATCAATTATAGTAGCAGCAATCCCTACCAGGGCAGATCAGGGCTCATGATATCCATATTATATACACACCATCCCAGCAGCGCAAAAACTCAGGAAGGGAGTACCATTTTCTTAGAAATATAACTATGCCCTGTGCTCCCAGCATGCTCGTCGTAAAGCCTAGGCCTATAGTCTATAGTTTAGGTTATGGATCATTAGATTGAGACCACACTAGGAGCACTTGATATAGTGGTCCTCTGTAGCTCAGCTGGTAGAGCACGGCGCTTGTAACGCCAAGGTAGTGGGTTCGATCCCCGGGACCACCCATACACAAAAATGTATGCACGCATGACTGTAAGTCGCTTTGGATAAAAGCGTCTGCTAAATGGCATATTATTATTATTATAGTGCGCCCAGGAGAATCAGGGATGATGGGGCAGCATCGGGCACACATCGAGACATAACAAAGCAACTAATTCTCAAACCCTGAGCAATATGACATTTAAATCAATTACATATTACATGAACCTCAACTGGACCCCCCCCCAAAAAAATAAAAACTTCCCCTAACTGAAATTTAAAAAGCATGACCGTCCCCCTATTTTCCTCCGGGTAACAATTGTGTACGTTTCGACCACTCCTTAAAATGGCACCGTGACCTCTTAGGTCCTAAAGACCACCCTTTTACTGAGAGACAGTGAGTGGTTCTTCCTTGAACCCAGTGACGGACTGCTAGGGGAGGAAGTGGGAGCGTGTCGTGTACGATCATCCATACTACTACAACCATGACTCATCATTACCATTATATAACCAGTAAACAATGATCCATTTGTGAGTGTAAAGAATTGCTCTGGAATCCACAACTCAACCGTAATTAACATATACGTTATTTACCTCAGTTGCTTCACCGATATGCTGTTGTGTAATTGGAAAATCACATAATAGAAAATAAACTGCAGCATACGTTATGTTAGAGACTGGGATAAATGGCCCTACAGAACATATTGTAATTGAGCATGTTAATCTCATGCAGATAATCTCCCACCATGTCTGAATAATGCTGTAAGGCCTTTTAGATACTCTGCTGCGTCTCAAAATGGCACCCTATTCCATTTATAGTGCACTACTTTTCGACCAGAACAGGGAATAGGGTGCCATTTGGGACAAACGCTGAGTCGTTGCAGAGTTTTGCCTCTATTGTTGGAAGCTCCATAATCGCCACATTGTCATTAATCCGTTTCTACCTCGTTTTTGGAAAGCCTGTAAAATCTCCTGGGTTTCAGTTCAGATTCACTGGAAGTAAGTCGAATGCACCCAATTTGTAAGTCGCTCTGGATAAGAGCGTCTGCTAAATGACTTAAATTTAAAATGTAAGTAGCTGGGTGACTTGAAGTGCCTGCTGGAGAGGAATAAAGCTTTTACAGCAGGACCAGAAACCCTGTCTCTCTCCCCTGACACCCTCAAGTCTGATCTGACGGGCATATTTGCATAGCTTCGGATAGGTGGAATGGCATGGCTCAGTCCCAAATGGTACCATATTCCCTATTTAGTGCACTAGTTGGTCAAAAGTAGTGCACTATATAGGGAATAGGGTGCTATTTGGGACACACACAGCCACGCTCACTGAAAAGCTTGTTTTTGAATGAAACACTCCTGGAGGATTAGTTCAAGGACACACCACAGCCTGTGTCAAGCTTTTCCCCTGGTCTCTCCAGTCCTTTGGTAAATTAGTATCCCTTGAAACCATTGTTTTGCATCCACAGCTGGATCCCATTGACTCCTGCATACAGGCCAACGATGCCGTGCCTCTGATTGACTGCAGTAAACACGACTAAAACCAGCTTTAAGCAGTTTACTCAGCTCCCTCACAAACACAAACAAACACACACATTACACTAATTGCAAGGTTCTGTTGGGTTGAGCGACATGTCCTCCCCACCCACCAGCATGATGTCTGAAACTTAATACTGAGTTAAAACTCTAAGTTAATACTGAGTTATGACTGCATTATTCCAACAGACCTTAGAAAATATTCAACAATATTTCAGTCGTGTTTCTAAGTACTCCTCCACACATTTCAGTTTTCTTTCTAAATCACAAAACCCTGATCACCCACAGGGTTACATAAGTTGCTGTAGTTTCCTCTAACATGATAACTAGAAAATACGCAGTGCAATACTTTAGACCAGAGCCATATGGGCCCTGTTCAAAACAAGTGCACTCTAGCACTATAAAGGGAATAGGGCTCTGGTCTAAAGTAGTGCACTACATAGGGAATAGGGCTCTGGTCTAAAGTAGTGCACTATATAGGGAATAGGGTTCTGGTCTAAAGTAGTGCACTACATAGGGAATAGGGTACCATTTTGGACACAGCCTGGTTAATCTCTGCTTGCCAGATGCTAATGCTTCAGGAGGTTGTAATGGGACAGCACCTTATGCCAATGGAAGACAATTTACAGCAACTTCACCAGACAAATCATCTTATGGACGGTTCACAATATCCTTGTTGGCATTGCGCCGAACGTAAATCCTTCCAACTGGAGTGACAGATAGCTTAGCAGATAAACAGAATGTGGAAAGTGGGCCAGCACAATTGCCATTGGCTTTTTTGGTGATGTAACGGTCCCACCTCCTCTCTCCCCCGTGCCCCTCTACCCCCTCCCACATATGTAATCCTCCACCTCCTTGTGATTTTGGCAGGAGAGGGCCCCGGGTCTTGCCTGCTAGCTTTATGAGCTGTTAGAATTTCAGAAGCCATCTTGTAAACAACCAATTAAATGAGAAAAGATCACGAGAGACTGCATACCTGCCTGGAAGGAACCATAAAATCTAATAAGGGGGGGAAAAGGTTGGCCTGGTAGAGGAGCGCTGCATAGAATAATTACAGCTGGGGAATTTCTCCTTCCTCTCCACCCCTCAGGAGGACTGCTCCAACAGGAGGCCGTGATGTGAGGGCAGATCTAAACAGAGAGAGGAGGTGGTCCTCTGTAGCTCAGCTGGTAGAGCACGGCGCTTGTAACGCCAAGGTAGTGGGTTCGATCCCCGGGACCACCCATACACAAAAATGTATGCACGCATGACTGTAAGTCGCTTTGGATAAAAGCGTCTGCTAAATGGCATAATATTATTAAGAGGAACTTGTGGTTTTGTAAAATGTAGGTGACTGTTATCTAACTAAGAGGATGTCGTCTGTCAAAGTCTTTAGATCAGAATAATAGTAGTGGAGAAAGTAGATAGGAAAGAGATACGAGATACGAGAGATTCCAAAAGGCTGTTCAGACTTCCATTTTGTCCCATTTGAATCCATTGTGTAGCGGTAACGCCTACTGATTGGCTGTAGTGTAGTTGTGGGACCGGCCTGGTGACCGCTGGGAGGTTCGCCGCTTCACATCCCAGGCGGACATCCTAGAGCTGTGAGGAAGAATGAGACGCGGAGCCCCTGGTCTGGTGAGGAATAGGGTCATCAGTGTGAGGAATAGGGTCATCAGTGTGAGGAATAGGGTCATCAGTGCTGACCACAGACATAATGACGGCACATACATACCCCAAATTTGAACAAATGAAACCACCGACAACACAAGGATGTTTTTTTTTTTTTTTTTTGCTTGTCCTTATATTTGAAACACAGGCATGGTATGTGGGTCTACAGGCCAGACACAGACAATAATTGTTCTGTCAGACCTACTGATATTGCTTGGTAATACTGTACATTTAGAACACCAATTGTCACACTGACATGCCATACAATACGGGCAACACTTGAGAGAGAGAGAGAGAGAGACTGTGGCATTGCAAACACAGTGGAGCCTTCTCTCCACATCATCCAGCGTGTGTGCGTGTGTGTGTGTGTGTGTGTGTGCGCGTGGGGGGGTGGGGGGGAGTGGTCTTGTCCTCTAGGGAACCAGACATGTCTTAATCACGTAGCCCCACCCACCCCAACTGCATGCAAAAACACTGACCATTTCATTCCACTAAATCAGAGAGAGACAGTGTTGAGACTGACTTGTCTGTCCTCCATTCCCTCACCTGTATTGGATGGAGGAAGGCTTGACCTCTCCTCGTAAACTCTAGGGCCAAATCACACCCTATTCCCTATACAGACGTAAGGAGTAGGGTGCCATTTGGAACGGTAGACAGGAGGAAGTGTGGGGGGGGGGGGTGTGGTTCCTCACCGCTGATTCACCTGGGCTGCGTCACAAATACCACCATATTCCCAGGGCTCTCCAACCCTGTTCCTGGAGAGATACCCTGCTGTAGGTTTTTCGCTCCAACCCCAGTTGTAATAAACCTGATTCAGTTTATCAACCAGCTAATTATTAGAATCAGGTGTGCTAGATTAGGGTTGGAGTTAACACCTACAGGACAGTAGCTCTCCAGGAACAGGGTTGGAGTTAACACCTACAGGACAGTAGCTCTCCAGGAACAGGGTCGGAGAGCCCTGCCCTTTACAGAACACCATGAGTGCTGGTCAAAAGTAGTGCACTATATAAGGAATAGGGTCTTGGAAATAACCAATAGAACTACAGCAAACGGACAACATAGTTGTTAAAGGGTACCTACATAAAGGGATTTATTACACATTCTTAAGCCATACATAATACTTCATAAATGCTTACGTACTGTTTATGAATGTGTTATGAAGTCCTTATGTACGTGCCATTTAAATAAAGCGTTACCAACCTATCATTAACGATCTCTTTTTCTGACACACAGCCAATTGAACCATTATTCTGCATAACTATGTAGATTACACATTACATCTTTATTATGAACCTGTTTTGGTCTCTGGGACATATCTTTTATTTCACTAGCTGTTATCAGTAGCACATATGGCGCTCACCGGATCAGAGTAGTTGGTTTTTAAATTGATTGCAAAGTGAAGACAGTCGCTCATTAGAATGTGTTTCTACCTCCCACATTATGATGTGCTTGCGGTGTCCTGAAAACAAGCAACGCTTTGCCAATGAAAGACAAATTGATTCCTCCACATTGCTGCCAAGTGCCAAGCCTAACTGCCACCCAGTGAACAGACTGGCAAATCATCTAATGACAATGTGTGTATTGTTCCCCTCTTCAGATATGATGTCTGCCAAACTGAACCAATTCATCTGCAGTCCTCCAACGCTTGTGTTTATATATCCACGCCATGGGAAGTCCGAGAAACAAGGTTTCTAAAAGGTTTGTATCTTTAGATTGGAAGCTCCTCATCATTGTACTGTGTATCCCAAGAGAGAGGAATTCAGCGTCACACAGACTGAATTTCACTAGAATAGTTTCTTTTATAGCCTCCCTTCTCGGTTTCAAGAGTCAGTGAAAATAGTGCACAATTATGATCCAACAGAAAAAGCTCCTACTCCCGGTAGTCGATATATCAGCATCCATGAGGATCTTTCTCTATAAGCTGTTTTTTTTTTTTTTAAACAGAGGGCCCTGATATGGGGCCATGTTGAGATATGGGGCCTTTACTGGCTCTCACTGAAAAGGCCCTGAGCCGAAACTGTTATCCCACTGAGAACACTGCTGCTCCAACTGGTCTAGCAGTCTGTCCACCGAGTCCTCCTTATTGTCCAGCTTCAGGTACCTGCGGGCACAGCCCAGGTCTAACCGGGGCCAGCTGCGGTGCCTCTGCTCCTCTACGGGAGTGAGCTCCGGGGGCTCCACACCTCCACCTCCACACCCAACCATGTTCACACACGCGTCTGAGCTGGGCTCCCTCCGCGTGGGCTTGGCCCGCACTATCTCTGGGTCTGCCCCAGGTCCCCTGGGTCGCATGGCCCCTTCCTGTAGACATATTACAGTCTGGGGCCCGTGGGGCCCGTGGGGGCCGGGGTTAGTCCTGTAGCTCAGACTGTGGGAGCGCCTGGGCAGCGTGGCTGTGACCTCCGACCTCTCCCAGTCATCCCCTCCCAGAGTGGACAAGGACATGGAGCTGGCTGACACCAGGTAGTTGTTGAGCTTAAAGAGGTGAGCAGGCTGGGGGTCCGGGCTGAAGCCCCCTACCCCTGGATCACCAGCACCACCGGCCCTCTGCGTGTTGAAGTCAGTCTTGCTGGAGTTGCAGGAGTTGGAGTGGGAGGAGTGGAGGGAAGGGGTGGAGGCTGACTCCTGGTGGTGTAGTGCCTCTGTCTGTAAGGTGGCCTGCTGGTACGTACAGTCAGCTGCCCTGTCCTCCTGCCTGCTGTCTCTGGTCGTCTGCAGCAGGGGCTCTAAGCTGGCCAGCTGCTGCAGATAGAGGATGTTAAGGTGGGCGGCGGGCAGACTGCTCACCCACTGGTAGTGTCTGGCCATGGAGTTGGCTGCTGCCATGTCTGAGAGGTCGGCCGAGGGCACGGCCGCCGACACCGAGCAGATGACGCTCCGCATCTGGGCCAGCAGCACCTGGGTCTCCCTGTCGCGGTTCTCGTACAGCACCGTGTTGGCACAGATGAGGATGAACAGCCCCACACCCATGATGACCGGTCCCAGGAGCTTCATCCTCTCACTGTGGATCAGATTGGCCGTGGTCAGGAGGCTCTTAGCCCCCAGGCTCCAACCGGATGACTGGGGCTCAGAGACACCCCCACCTCCACCTCCACCTCCTCCTGCACCATCTACAGAACCAGAGCCTTGTTGGCCAACTCCTAGCAGCTGGGAACGGTGGGTCCGGTAGGGCCAGTACCCAGCCACTGCCAGGGCCGTGCCCACCAACACCACCATGACCCCCAGCACCAGGAAGGCTCCTGGCATGGAGCGAATGCGCAGCTTGCCGCGGATCAGGCCCTCCTTCTTTTGTCCCCGCAGGCTGAAGCCAGACATCCGTTGGTGGGGGGTGGGGGAGCTTGGCGTCGGGCCCCCGGGGGGGTCGGCCTTCTGGGTCTTCATGGTGCGGCTCGGTCCAGTGCCCTATCGGAACACTGTGGAAGGGGGGGCAAAGTTCAAGGGTTAGGAAGACACATTTCCTATGGACTATCTTTTTTTTATATATACTGTTGTTTATATTGTTCACCTTTCTCCCACACCCTTTTTTTCTACTTTGTTTTGTTCCTCTTTTTTAATCTTCTAAAGTGTGTTGTGAGCCCACTTTAAATCAACTTTTTGACTTGACTTAACTGATGCTACACTGCATCCTTATCCTGTAAACACTGAACTCTTCAGCCTCTTAGAATTCATTATAACATGTTCTCACTTTCATACTGCCGATACTTTGCTGTTCTATTGTTCTATTGTAAAAATAGCTTCTGATGTGTGACACGACCAAATGTTTCCCCTTCTGAAATAATTTGTTAAAAACATTTAATTTACAAGAGAGATACTGAAGTTATTTTGTGAATATTTGTATTCCTTGCATAGATTTTACATTTGTTTATGTTAATATTCACAGAAAACAATTCAAGTAATAGCTTACTCCTCTAACAAACTGTTCCAAACCATTGATGTCGGTCGCGAGCCGGGGAAACACTCACATGACCATAAACAAGGTGAAAGCCCACATGACCATAAACAAGGTGAAAGCCCACATGACCATAAACAAGGTGAAAGCCCACATGACCATAAACAAGGTGAAAGCCCACATGACCATAAACAAGGTGAAAGCCCACATGACCATAAACAAGGTGAAAGCCCACATGGCCATAAACAAGGTGAAAGCCCACATGACCATAAACAAGGTGAAAGCCCACATGGCCATAAACAAGGTGAAAGCCCACATGACCATAAACAAGGTGAAAGCCCACATGGTCATAAACAAGGTGAAAGCCCACATGGCCATAAACAAGGTGAAAGCCCACATGACCATAAACAAGGTGAAAGCCCACATGACCATAAACAAGGTGAAAGCCCACATGGCCATAAACAAGGTGAAAGCCCACATGACCATAAACAAGGTGAAAGCCCACATGGTCATAAACAAGGTGAAAGCCCACATGGCCATAAACAAGGTGAAAGCCCACATGACCATAAACAAGGTGAAAGCCCACATGACCATAAACAAGGTGAAAGCCCACATGGCCATAAACAAGGTGAAAGCCCACATGACCATAAACAAGGTGAAAGCCCACATGGTCATAAACAAGGTGAAAGCCCACATGGCCATAAACAAGGTGAAAGCCCACATGGCCATAAACAAGGTGAAAGCCCACATGACCATAAACAAGGTGAAAGCCCACATGACCATAAACAAGGTGGGGTGAAATGGAAAAACTGCTTCAAACACTTTGACTGCAATTAAGCTGCTAAGCAACAACACCTTTATATCCTTACCCCTATACCAAGCTGATCTGATGACAGCACCTAACACTCAAAAACACATAAAAGTCTAATAAACGTTAAGATTATTTTGTCACACACCATCAATATGTCCCGTCCATTGTCAAATGTAGCCTGAAGTCTCGCTCCAGACGACACAGAGAAAAACAGAAAGGCTTTTCTTCCATCTTCTTGACTTCACAACATACAGTACGTCACATCAATTCTGTGGTCTCTCTTTAAAGGCATGTCTTCCTCTTCACGGTTTGATAAATATTCATACACACAGACAGACAGATGGGGGGCCACAGGCCTCATCCTTTGGCTGGAGTTCATCAAAGCCCTTTAGATATGGTTTAGAATGAATGATGAAGCACGGGCCAACTTCACAGGGTCCAAACTGGTCTCCCATAGGACTTCTTTATTCATACAGTATACACTACATGACCTAAAGTATGTGGACACCTGCTCGTCAAGCATCTCATTCCAAAATCATGGGCATTAATATGGAGTTGGTCCCCCCCTTTGCTGCTACAACAGCCTCCACTCTTCTGGGAAGGCTTTCCACTAGATGTTGGAACATTGCTGCGGGGACTTGCTTCCATTCAGCCACAAGAGCATTAGTGAGGTCGGGCACTGATGTTGGGGCGATTAGGCCTTGCTCGCAGTTGGCGTTCCAATTCATCCCAAAGGTATTCGATGGGGTTGAGGTCAGGGATCTGTGCAGTCAAGTTCTTCCACACCGATCTCGACAAACCATTTCTGTATAGACCTCGCTTTGTGCACGGGGGCATTGTCATGCTGAAACAGGAAAGGGCCTTCCCCAAACTGTTGCCTTAAAGTTGGAAGCACAGAATCGTCTAGAATGTCATTGTATGCTGTAGCATTAAGATTTCCCTTCACTGGAACTAAGGGGCCTAGCCCGAACCATGAAAAACAGCCCCAGACCATTATTCCTCCTCCACCAAACTTTACAGTTGGCATTATGCATTCGGGCAGGTAGCGTTCTCCTGGCATCCACCAAACCCAGATTCGTCTGTCGGACTGCCAGACGGTAAAGCGTGATTCATCACTCCAGAGAACGCGTTTCCACTGCTCCAGAGTCCAATGGCGGCAAGCTTTACACCACTCCAGCCGACGCTTGGCATTGCGCATGGTGATCTTAGGCTTGTTTTATCAAACAAAACTATGCTACATTTTATCTCTGGGACCCTCAGGATGACATATCAGAGCAAGATTACTGAATGTAAGTACATTATTTACCTTCAGAGGTGAATGTATCAGACCAGTTTCCGTGATACGTTTTTGTTGTTGTGCACTCTCCTCAAACAATAGCATGGTATTTTTTCACTGTAATAGCTACTGTAAATTGGACAGTGCAGTTAGATTAACAATAATTTAAGCTTTCTGCCCATATAAGACATGTCTATGTCCTGGAAAGTTGGCTGTTGTTTACAACGCCATTCTAGTCACATATCTCATATTGAGCAGCAACCATCCCGGTATAGGGACGCCGAGCCTGTAGAGTTTAAATGTACACGGAGAGCTAACATTAATAATATGCATGTCAATCTCTCATTACTCAAAGTGGAGGAGAGATTGACTTCATCACTACTTGTTTTTGTAAGAAGTGTTGTCAAGCTGAATGGACACCATTTTATCCCCCACAAGACATGCCACCAGAGGTCTCTTCACAATCCAAGTCCAGAACAGACTATGGGAGGCGCACAGTACTACATAGAGCCATGACTACATAGAACTCTATTCCACATCAGGTAACTGATGCCAGCAGTAGAATCAGTAGTACACTTTATGGAACAGTGGGTACTGTGAAGAGACACACACACAGGTACAGACACACACACACACACAAACGCTAGAACAAGCACTCTACTCACACATACATTGTAATATTGTTGTATCGTGGTATTATACATTTTGTATTGTAGATATGTAGTAGTGTAATAATTTTATATGATGTACTGTTTTATCTTTTGTTTTATGTGTGATGCAAGTGCCTTAATGTGTTTGGACCCCAGGAAGAGTAGCTGCTGCCTTGGCAGCAGCTAATGGGGATCCCTAATATATACAAATACAAATGCCTCTGGCCTCCATGCCCCTGGCCATCTTGCCCCTGGCCACCATGCCACCATGCCCCTGGCCACCTTTCCCCTGGCCACCATGCCCCTGGCCACCATGCCCCTGGCCACCTGGCCTCCATGCACCTGGCCACCTGGCCACCATGCCCTTGGCCACCTGGCCTCCATGCCCCTGGCCACCATGCCCCTGGCCACCTTTCCCCTGGCCACCTGGCCTCCATGCACCTGGCCACCTGGCCACCATGCCCTTGGCCACCTTGCCACTGGCCACCATGCCATCATGCCCTTGGCCACCTGGCCTCCATGCCCTTGGCCACCATGCCCTTGGCCACCTGGCCACCATGCCCCTGGCCACCTTGCCCCTGGCCACCTTGCCCCTGGCCACCTTGCCCCTGGCCACCTTGCACCTCTGATGTATTCTCTGGGTTTGAAGAACATTGAGAAGAGAAAAACGAACAAACTGTCCCCCAGAAGAGGAATGACTAGATGTGGCCAATTCAACTGGTCTGAAATAACAAACTGTACTCTGGCAGGAGTCACAGAGCCAGGGTCCTCTCTACTCTCAGAGCCTGGGTCCTCTCTACTCTCAGAGCCAGGGTCCTCTCTACTCTCAGAGCCAGGGTCCTCTCTACTCTCAGAGCCAGGGTCCTCTCTACTCTCAGAGCCAGGGTCCTCTCTACTCTCAGAGCCAGGGTCCTCTCTACTCTGGCAGGAGTCTCAGAGCCAGGGTCATCTCTACTGTGGCAGGAGTCACAGAGCCAGGGTCCTCTCTACTCTGGCAGGAGTCACAGAGCCAGGGTCCTCTCTACTCTGGCAGGAGTCACAGAGCCAGGGTCCTCTCTACTCTGGCAGGAGTCACAGAGCCATGGTCCTCTCTACTATGGCAGGAGTCTCAGAGCCAGGGTCCTCTCTACTCTCAGAGCCAGGGTCCTCTCTACTCTCAGAGCCAGGGTCCTCTCTACTCTCAGAGCCAGGGTCCTCTCTACTCTCAGAGCCAGGGTCCTCTCTACTCTCAG
Source organism: Coregonus lavaretus (assembly GCF_964263955.1). Taxonomy (NCBI): domain Eukaryota; kingdom Metazoa; phylum Chordata; class Actinopteri; order Salmoniformes; family Salmonidae; genus Coregonus; species Coregonus lavaretus. The sequence continues at coordinate 54,409 of NW_028161406.1, forward strand.
AGCCAGGGTCATCTCTACTCTCAGAGCCAGGGTCCTCTCTACTCTCAGAGCCAGGGTCCTCTCTACTTTCAGAGCCAGGGTCCTCTCTACTCTCAGAGCCAGGGTCCTCTCTACTCTCAGAGCCAGGGTCCTCTCTACTCTCAGAGCCTGGGTCCTCTCTACTCTCAGAGCCAGGGTCCTCTCTACTCTCAGAGCCAGGGTCCTCTCTACTCTCAGAGCCAGGGTCCTCTCTACTCTCAGAGCCAGGGTCCTCTCTACTCTCAGAGCCAGGGTCCTCTCTACTCTCAGAGCCAGGGTTCTCTCTACTCTCAGAGCCAGGGTCCTCTCTACTCTCAGAGCCAGGGTCCTCTCTACTCTCAGAGCCAGGGTCCTCTCTACTCTCAGAGCCTGGGTCCTCTCTACTCTCAGAGCCTGGGTCCTCTCTACTCTCAGAGCCTGGGTCCTCTCTACTCTCAGAGCCAGGGTCCTCTCTACTCTCAGAGCCAGGGTCCTCTCTACTCTCAGAGCCAGGGTCCTCTCTACTCTCAGAGCCAGGGTCCTCTCTACTCTCAGAGCCAGGGTCCTCTCTACTCTCAGAGCCAGGGTCCTCTCTACTCTCAGAGCCAGGGTCCTCTCTACTCTCAGAGCCAGGGTCCTCTCTCCTCTCAGAGCCAGGGTTCTCTCTACTGTGGCATGTAATTTACAACACTGCTTTGGATCCCGTCCTGATTTGGTTTGGCTTATTTGACCTCAATGGAGATGCAGGGCTGGTTTAGACAGCAAAAGCGTCCTGAATGTCACCCTATTCCCTATGCTCTGGTCAAAAGTAGTGCACCATATAGAGAATAGGCTGCTATTTGGGATGCAGACAGCGTGATTCAGATCAGTCAGAAAGATGTTGATCAGATTAAACTTTTAATGATCCACCAAAACCCGTACACACTCGGGTTGTACAACTGATGTACAACACATTTGACACAATGGCTGTGATACAACTGTTGCTTTTGTGATAAAAACACAGACATCGGATGTTTCTCAAAATGTATACCGCCATGCTCTTCTCGAATGCCAACTCTGTACATATTTTGAAGCATGCATCTATGCAAGCTTCAACGGAAAGTACGCACAGAAATATGACGAAACCAGGTAAAAATTACACTAAATTTCTTGAAATCAATGACGGCCATTATTTGAGTTGAAGCGAGAGAAAATACACTCCGACTTCAGAATGAAATGTTGCCTAATCACATCTCATATGTTGCCTGACTACATTATTTGTATCTCGATACGTTAATAAATACATGCTGTGTTAATTTTGCCACGTTTACCTGCCTACACCGTAGACCCACTGTAGTGTGCGTAAATCACAAGGTCATAGTAAGTCAATAGGGCTAATGACTACTGTTAGCTAGCCAGATAGCCACAAAGAATTGACATCTACCCTTTAGTTTTAAGGTCATTTTTGCCTGTTCAACAATCTGGTTAGCTACATTCCCACGATTCACATATAGCTAGCTGATAGTTTTGAAGTAAAACGTTTGCTTAATGTATATCTTGTTTCGTCTCTATTGCCATTGTCCTGTCTGGAAGACGTTTCAGTGAATGGGTAAATCCATAGTAATTCAATAGGGCTAACTGGCTAGCTAGCTAGCCACAAAGAATTGGTAGCTAGCTACCCACGAACAGTTTACGTCTACCTTGCACAACATTAGTTTTGGTTCATTTTTGACTGTTTAACTAGCTGGCTAGCTAGATTATTTCAATTCACATATAGCTAGCTGATAATCATGAAGTAAAATGTTTGCTTTGTGTATATCTTGTTTAGTCTCTATTGTTGTCATGGTCCTGGCTGGAAGAAGGTTCAGTGAATGGGGAGGTGCAGCGTGAGGTAATACAGTAGGGAGAAGTGCGAGCGCTTCTCAAATGTAATGTTTTATGAGTTCTCCACACTCTCGTCCTCACAAGAACGTACTCAAGAGAACGTCTTCAGAGAATGCACTAGGAGCATAGGAGTGTGGAGCGCGGTAGTATGCATATTGAGAAACACCCTTTGTCTGCACAAAAATGTCTACACAACCATTGTTTCCACAATGCTTGTGTAGGGCCTAATACTCTTTTTGCAGAAAAACTCACAACTATTGTGTCAAATGCGTTGTACATCAGTTGTACAACTTGACAGTGTACGGGACGAAGGAGTCTACTATGACCAGTGTCAGGGGTTGGATACCAGACTGTGTCCAGACCAGAGGGTTGTAGGTTTGAATCCCATCTGGGTGATCTGAATAGTTAAAAGCTGCTGATACTGAATTACCTCAGCTATAGTCCAAATGAAAGCATTACAGCAGGTAAATAGTTCTGAGAATAGTTGCCTGGAGCAAGATCATTCTCTCTAATTGCCTGGCTGCCTGGAGCAAGATCATTCTCTCTAGTTGCCTGGCTGCCTGGAGCAAGATCATTCTCTCTAGTTGCCTGGCTGCCTGGAGCAAGATCATTCTCTCTAGTTGTGGTTCTCTGTAGCTCAGCTGGTAGAGCATGGCGCTTGTAACGCCAAGGTAGTGGGTTCGATCCCCGGGACCACCCATACACAAAAAAATGTATGCACGCATGACTGTAAGTCGCTTTGGATAAAAGCGTCTGCTAAATGGCATATTATTATTATTATTATTAGTTGCCTGGAGCAAAGATCATTCTCTCTAGTTGCCTGGAGCAAGATCATTCCCTCTGCTCATATGGCCACTGATATGGTTGTCATAAATGAGCAAGGCAAACCAGACCTCACCTTCCATTACCCAGTCAGGAATGTGGAGTATGGCCAAACACTGGCATTAAGTCACAAGCAGTACTACATAACATTGGAATAAGATCAATCTACGGGTTTGAATTCTATATGAGATATATTAGGTTATATAATTAGCTAAAGTGCCTTCGGTCCCAAGACAGCCACTTATAGCAGGGAGAGAATGAACCTTTGCATGGGCAATCTGAACGTGACAGTCTACTCTCAAAATTGAAGTCGTCACGGTTTCTGCGTTTTAATGTTTTACTTCAATGTTTTATTTCCCCATGTCGACATACCCTCTCAATCCTGTTCCTAGACGTGCACGACGCTGGGCAAATCATTATTTTGATGATTGCCAAGATCATTGACTATGCAAAAGAGGTCCACATACTATGTCGGAGTAAATGCATGCGTCATGCTTGCAATATTTTCCCGTTATTATATTTTATCTGCATTGATTATCCTATCAATAACTTAGCCTACACATATTGCGTGCAAAATGGTATTACGCGCACTCCAAATTAACTATATGGTATTCGACTACTTGACCAATTATCCTGTATAATATCATACCTATCCCATAATGGTAAAATGTTACAGATATGCAACACCCCACCCCGGCAAATAACGGTTCTATGTCGGTCGCGTCATAGCAGGCTACGGAAGGAACAAAAACGATGGAGCAGTGTTGCATTCCTTCGGTGCTGACTGTTGATACATTGCCTGTCTCAATTAGCTGATTAAGTTTTGCGCGGGAAAATGCGATCTTAATTTCCTCTAAATACACAATCTCCAAAATAACCCACAGTTGAAATAGTGAGGGGAAACCAGACCGTGACAGCTTCACTGATTGTCTTGAACTTCAGCAGATGCGCGGTGTGACAAAATAAAATATTTCTCTCTTCTGACCTTCCAGAAAAGGCTGCTACAATGTTTTAACGTCAATTGTCTGAAGTTGACGCTCTCATCGTAATAATCATCGTTCAAATACCGGCTGGGTGAGAGCCTAGGCTACTTTTGAAGGTTACCGGGGAAAGTTATAGGCTACTTGCCTTTGATGCCGTATTCTTCGGTTGTATTCGTTGTCCCCCGACACATATCGATACAGTATCGTTTGGTTTGTTCCCTCATGTGATTTCCGTCAAGCAATTTAATTTGCCTATAATTTAATCCAAAACAGATGGATCAAGGATGTGCGTGGTTCTGCTGCTCGCCGTCTCCTATGGGCTCCGTCTCTTATTCAGTAAGTTTCTATAGCCTATTTAGTTGTCGTTTGTTACTGCGGGGAAATTGGCATTTTCAAAAGCATTAGCCAAAAATTACGCTACATGCGGCCGCCCCCCTCACAAAACTGGCCGAATTCCCACTGCTACTTTTCCTTGGCGCCTCCTTTCCTTCACGAACCCTGATGCGATGCGCACTGCTCCTCCGTAGAAATGGAGCATTTGAGTAGGCTGCGGTTGCCTAATGTCTACCCGTGCATTTTGGATAATGATGTATGCAGCAGAGTAGTCTTTATTATCCCCAGCGGGCAATTCATTTTGCAGCGCGTAGTAAAAAAAAAACGGGAACACATAACAATATATATATACAGCAATATGCGCACAACTACCAGTACTACAGCGTATTGAGAAAGCTGATAGCAGCAGGCATGAAGGAGAGTTTAGACTTATTAGTGACCTAATAGGTGAGATGCTCACTGTTGACTGATTGACCGACCGACCATCTCAATCGTAGCCTATTAGAAGTGGTCTCAAAAGTATTTTAAAATAGGCTACAGACATGCATCCATCCATGGACGAATATGTTAGGCTAAGCTTATTTATACAATCTTAAAACAATTCACATTTCTACATGCTTTGCGTGACATGAAACAGAAGAGGCCTCCACTCATACAGGTCTTTAAATATAATTGATGGTGAAGTTGTGGTGCCTGGTTAAATGTGATAAATATGCCAATTGTATATGTCCCTAATCAAGAGTTAATTGTGAGAACTAAAACATAGGTTGAACTTGGACATCAATTATATTCCCATGGTTACTCATTATTCTCATCGCTAAGGAATACTTATTTCATTGACAGTGAGGGACTTTTTGTCAACATGGATGGAATACTGTCTAATTAGTACTATGCCATCTTGTGGCTAAGCAGGGGCACATACACCAAACCTTTATGGTCCGCCATAGGTAACCATTTCAGTTGTTGTTGCCGCGATAATTGTGTGGTAGCCTGGTCGCCAGTCTGATTGTTCGCGTACCAAATCCTTATCGCTCATTGTCACGTCAAACATGTTATTGCATTGCGTTTGGCATGACTATAGAGCCCCACAGAGGCGTCATAATACCCATAAAACCTAGCGGTCAAACAGGGAAATTGTTCCAATAGTTTTTCCACCATTCATTTTTCCCCATAGGGAATTTTTTACACTTAAAATAAGGGCTGTGTTTCGTGTAGGCATAATATTTCGGCTCCATTTACTCTGAATCGAAAATGCTAATTAGTGTTTCATTTTTTGCTGTTGAATACAAGCAAATATATTGATGTCACCTTGTCCTCCAGAGATTTACACTTATCAAAAACGTCACACCAGGGTAAAATCCCCTATTGGAAAAATGAATGGTGGAAAAACTATTGGGACCATTTCCCTGTTTGACCGCTAGGTTTTATGGGTATTATGACTCATACTGTGGTACTCTGAGTGACAAGAAGTTGACATGATAGCACATCTGGGACCAAGCTAGTGGTAGTAAGTTCCAACTGCACTGATCTCAGCACCCAGAACCAAATGTCTTCTGTGACAACTGCACTAATGTCAGTGACAAAACTACAACAATTTGGCAATTTTCCTTTAACTTCAAGACATCCTCCAGCTATTTTTGAAAATGTACTGTAGAGAAGCGATATCCATGGTGTAAATACAGTAAATTACACACACTAAAGGGTAAATACTATTATTATTCAAATCTTATTTAAGCAACAAGACAAAGACAACTCCAAATCATTCCAGATCAGGCTTTTTTATTTATTTTTTAAGTAACTGATTAAAGGATTTCCCACAAAGTGAAAAGATGCAACAATGGAATAAAAACAACCCCCACCCTGCACAACATTGACAGCACGGTATGCTAGTATTGATACAAAGGTTAAGACACTTACTACAGAACATTTCCTTTTCAACTTATAAAAATCTATCCAAGCAAATACCCTCAAACTTATTTCACACATTTAATATTTTACAAATACCTCGATTTAAGAGACAACTACTGGAAAAAGATGCAGAATGACCGACAAGCACTGTATATTTATAAGAAATGAGGAAGAGTGTGTGCCTGTTTTTTTTTTCCCCTACAACTATTTATCAAAAAACAAAAAGGGCCAGACGCAGGGGGGGGACACGATGGATGGCTGATGTTGCCATCCCAGCTCAGGACTGTGATCGAGAGCGGGAGCGAGAACGAGACGCGGAGCGAGATTTGGAGCGGGACTCTGAGCGGGAGACTGAGGGGGAACGGGAATGGGCTTTGGCCGGGGAGGGAGATGGAGATTTGGACTTTGACTTGGATTTGGCTTTGGATTCGGCAGGGGTGTGGGAGCGAGAGCGGGGGGCTCCCGTCTCGGCTGCAGCTCCCTCATCGTCGCTCTTGGCCGGCTCGCGGGTCTTCGAGCCGGACTTTCTGGAGCAATCCTTGGCTCCTGATCTGGAACGAGAGCGGGAACGGGACCTGGACTCATCCTTCCTGTTCCTCTTCCCTTCTTTCTTGGTGCTCTTTTTGCTCTTGCTGCGGCTCCTGCTGCGCCCCTCGTCTCGGCCCCCGCGCCCCTCCTTGGCCTTGTGGGTACCGTTGGTGCGCTCCTCCTCTCTGCGGCCCTTGGTCTTGTCCTTCTTGCTGTGGGAGCGACTACGTGAGCGGGAGGCAGCACCCCTGGGAAATAGGAAGGCGCAGACATACAACCAGTTAACTAAAACGTAATTGAACTGCAGCAATGTAAAAATAGCCACCGCCCCTAGCACTAGCTGGTCATGACATCTGTCAGGACATCTGGGAAGCTACATAAGGTCCATATTTAGGCAAGAGCTCTTGGTAAATAGATTTTTTTTTTTTAAGTTACTGTTGATGTCACTTGAGTGCAACAAGTATCCAAAAGAAACGTCTACAATGACTTCCCTAAAAAAAAATGACTACGTGTGTTCCAAATAGCACCCTATTCCCTATATAGTGCACTACTATTGACCGAAGCCCTACAAGCCCTGGTCAAAAGTAGTGTGCTACATAGGGAATCTTTTTTTTTTTTTTTGGGGGGGGGGACACATTAAAAAGGTCAGGGGTCACCCTTGGGTATGGGTCTATGAGTTAAACGTTGACTGCACTCCGGGCCTCACCTAGAGCGGGAGCGGCTGCTGCTCTCACTGCGGCTGCGGCTCTTTCGGGACCTACGGCTCCTGGAACGAGACCTGGGGACAGAGGGAGGACCACGTATGTTCAAGGTAAGCCATGTACCTTGAAGAAGCTTGAGGGGTTAGGGGTGACATGCAGTCCAATGTAATTGCGAACCTTAATTGTGAACTGGTGGGAAAACAATACATTTGGTGGCGGGGGGCAACTAAAATCACCACATCCCTTTGACTACATAGTCCATGTTTAAGAGGAGAAATTCTACTCAGTCGCCTGATCAAAGAGACCGATCTACAAATCATCTTGCATAATTTCATACAACTACTCATTATGATTTGTAGATAAGCCAGTCTGTGTGCTCCAACTGGCACTCTACTCCATACATAGTGCACTTCTCGACCAGAGCCCTATGGGACACGCTATGGGCCCTAGTCAAAAGTAGTGCACTATAGAGAACCGTTTGGGACGCGGGACGCAGCCCGCCCCCCCCCCCCCCCCCCCCTCATTCTTATTTACCGGGAGCGGCTGCGACTGCGAGAGTAGGAGCGCTTGCTGCGCTTGGCCCCCGGGCGGTCCTCAATCAGCCGGATCTTCCTGCCGTTCACCTCGGTGCCGTCCAGCTTCTCCAGGGCTCTCTTCATGTCAGAGTACAGCCTGAACTCTATCACCCCTTCGTTCCGGCGCCCCTTATTGGTGTCAGCATATGTCACCTCACCCGCCTGCCTCATGTAGTCCTGGTGAAGGAAGGGAACGGTTGGGCTTAGGTGAGAAAACCAAAAGATCCTATTGAATTTATATACGTCATTTAATATTGTATATATTAGACATGTTTTCATTCTATATATATGCATTCTATATGTACTTGTCTGGGGAAAACTGCAGGAAATCTGAGATTTATGCATCGCCATAAAAAGTTTGCTCAAGCATGACAATAGCGGAGGTCCAAAAGATGGCAGCCCCCGCCATACACTAACCACAAACTGCCAGTCTTGCTAAGTTCGCTGTATTGTCCATTGCTCTCCTTCACTCTGTTTTGGTACTGTCATTAGCAGGGTATACACATGAACCCAACTTTAGCTCCAAGACGCCAGAAATAAAATGAAAAAAAGTAGTTTGTGCTGATTTATTGGCACCGTAGTTTTAAAAACTCAGTGGATAGTGCCATGGATCTTATGCAGTATTGGAAACGTTACTTTTAAAACTCATTATGTTAACTTCCAATAGAGGTAACTTGTTTACGTTACTTACTGTGGAAAGTAACACATTACATTACTTTTGCATTACCAGAAACCCCTCTAAAGATATCTTGTGTGCGTTGATCATTCTTATGTTCAGTAGATGGTGCCTACTACCTTTGAATTGCATAGCCTCGTCCGTAATCTATAATCTATAACTGGCTGTACCAGCAATTAATAAGGTACAAATATTGTCTTTTTACTTTACCTTCTATAAAAAGTAACTAAGCAACAGATTACTTAAATTGAAAAACGCATTAAGTTACTCGTTACCACAACAACAAAAAAAAGTTATCAGAGTACTCTACCGCGTTACCCCAACACTGACCTTATGACTAAATGTACATGTAAAATGTAAAAAAATATTGGAAAAGGATCATATGTTTTTCTCTCTTCGAACATTAAACGTAGGATGCAGAAATCATAAGGAAGAGAGAGTGTTATCATTAGCGTTGCTGAATAACCCGCCGTCACCATACCTTCAGGTCCTGCCAGCTGCAGCGGCTGGACAGATTCTCAACAATCAGCCGATAGTCTGTCCTTGCTGGTGGGCCATATCGGTCTCTGCCACCACGCCCATACCCTCCCCCGCCTTCAAGGTAACAAGGACAGAGCAGCAACAATTAGGGCAGGGGACACACTGAGAGGACAGCCTCAATACTAAACTCCAAGCTACATTCTGTAAACAAATGACCACTTATAAAATGGAGGGGGGGCGGTAAAGACAAAATAAGCTATCCATAAAAAGGGAAAGAAAATCAAACCTGTACATTACTCTGGTCTAGAAAACTCTGCACATTTTCCATCAAGAACACTGACATTACCTATCCCTTCTCTTCAACAAGATCTAAACAACTAAATCATTACCTGATTCAAGTTTGGGTAGAACTGAATACAAAACTCTACATACGAACTTAAATCAAAATGAAAAGCTACATAAAAAAAAAAAAAACTATGTGACTGACTGAAGACAGTACTTACGGTGACACTAAAAGTTTAAGTTTTTAACTAGCACATCTAAATATATAGACATTTCACATTTGTTTCAGGCACCGATAAGAGCTCAACCCACATCTGTTCCTAACCCAATGGCATCCTCACCACCCGGCCTGGGACTAATGGGACAAGCGGTCTTCATTCACAATGGCTCCCTTTTTTGGTCTGCCCAGGGACCCAGAATGGTCAAACCACACTCTTGGTTGGAAAGGGGACACCATGGCCAGGCCAGCAATAGGGGCAGGCAGTCAGCAAAGGACTCTTTTAATTAAAACATTGGAGGTTCTTTGTTAAATCTTTACCTTTATTATTCAACATTCATTTAATTAAAACAAAAATAAAATATTCCTGAATAAAACAGTAGATTACACAAGATTCTCAAATTACTCAAAACAAATTAGCTAGTTAATTTATTATATTCAAATCACATTAGAACATTTTCCTAGCAAATATTCTACGGTAGTAAATCTCAAGCTAGTTTCCCCCGACAATTTGAATGAACACAAGTGCATTTGTTTCCCCTGTAACAGTTTCAATCAAGCGAATGAACACAAGTGCATTTGTTTCCCTGTAACAGTTACAATCAAGCATACGGGCTCCCAAGATAACGGCATGTCATTGGTGGCAGTGGTGCATGTAATTTGAATTCCCTCAACAACTCGGGTGTAAAATGTCTTCTCTACACCCATTAGTCAAACAATTACTGTGGAGTACCATGAAGGCCTCGGTCTGTACTACGAGCTCCGTGAACGCTAGAGAAAAAAGGTGGTTCCCTAACCGGCAACCTGTCCAACACACCTGTATGCTAAGGAGACGACGTGTGGCCTATTAAACAGAGTGGGGACAGAACAATGGCAACCACTTCTCCCTGAAACCAGTTGAAATTACAGCAAATGGGAGCGATCTTTATGTAGAAATGTCCTCTAAAAACAGAAAAACTTTGGCGCAATTTGTCATAATCATAAAAGGGGTGCAATCATCCTTTTACAGTGTAGTGGGACCGTGGAGAGAGCCAAACACAACCCAGATTATGGATGACAGTGCCAGCTGTGACCATGGATACCAGTATGGTACTGCTTGTGTTTATTTTACTACGTTTCCATCACTACTATCACCAAGGAAGCAACAAGCCTTTGAACAGATGGCACTCAGACTCATCTTCTCAAGACGTAAAACCACTTAGGTAAAGAATGGACGACATCTGGTGCACGTGGCAGGTTTAACTATATTTGAAACACATAAAATTGTGTTTGTCTTACCTAGCTACCTTAAGATGAATGCGATGACTACATCGGCCTGGATATGAGTGTCTCTTAAATAACCAAAATGTTAATGTAAAGGAACCCAATTATATGAACTACAACCACCAAGGACAAACTTGAGATGTCATGCAGTAGTCGCCTATCCCACGTACTATGCGGCTGCCATGTTGGCCTCCTCAATCTCAAATCCCCACTAATGTTAAAACACCACTGCATTGTATACTTACTTCTTCCACCTCCGCCGCCACCGCCTCCTCCTGAGCCATAGCTGCCATCTCGCCGTGGCCCCTTTGTGTGCTCCACAATAACCCTCTCCCCACACAGGTCTTTCCCATTCAGGTCATACACAGCATCATCTGCATCGCGGGGGTCATCAAATTCAACAAACCCATACCTTTACACATAGGAGACAGTATGTTAGGCCAGAGATGAGGGGGCCACATAGGAGACAGAGGATGTTAGGCCAGAGATGAGGGGGCACAGATTTGGGATCAAATGATGTGACTAGTTAAAACTACTCACGCCAGACCCAAATGACCATTTCATATACCATAATGCAATATTTTATAATCTTCTCATATGTGCCACAGATCTAAAATGTGCCACTACTGCTGCAGGGTGTTAGAGGGGCCACATTAATTCCACCTGTAAGTATGGTGTAGTTTAGAGTAATGTTAGCTAGCTAAGAGAATATTTAGTCAAGACAGTGCTTTGACCCATGCATCTACAGTATATAGTTAATGACTTTGACTGTCATTCCTACTGGTGGCTAGAGTGCTTGTAACTGGCCTTGTAAATGTTGTCTCGTCCACCAGATACCATAATATGAGAGTTGCTGGAAGTTCGACAATGCCAGTAGCATTGCACTATTATCGTTGGCTGTTACGCAAACTACTGTAGCTAACTTAGCTATGTTACATAAACAGTATATACACGCCGCCAGTTAGGGGGTAACTTAAGATAGTTATCGTAACGTTATCTAAGTCAATTTAGCATGCCCAACTGTTGTTTGAAGATGCTAGTTAGCTAGCTTAATTATGAAGATTTCATGAACGTGTAACTAAAGTTACCTAGCTAGTAGTCCCGTGTAGCTCAGTTGATAAGAGCATGGCGTTTGCAACGCAAGGGTTGTGGGTTCGATTCCCACGGGGGGCCTGTATGAAAAATGTTTGCACTAACTAAGTCGCTCTGGATAAGAGCGTCTGCTAAATGACTAAAATGTAAATGTAGTTACCTCTTCTGACACGTGGTTGCGATTTCATTCAAAGAAAAAATCGCCTAGTAAGTTCTAACGCTAGCTGGCTTGTTAACTAACAACATGGCTACTCCGTCTAGACACAAACACGACAATGAAGTGCGCTAGCACCTTAGCTAGCTAACTAGCAAAACACGCTTGACGCTAACTACAGCAGTAACTCCTTAACCCAAGTTAGCCAACTTTGCTTCTGTAGCAAACCGTTTTTGAAATTCTTAACTAGCTAAGTAAATAATATATAATAACTAGGTCATCAAACTAAAGCAATTTATGAGAATCTTCAATAAACGTCCGTTCAACGCTGGTTCAAGAGGCTTGGGGCCTGGTTACGAGGACTAGGCCACATTCACAACGCTGCTAGCTACCACTGAGCTACACGAGCCGAGGCGTTAATTTTGTTACCCGTTTTTCAGGTCAACTTCAAGTATCTTCCCATAGCCCTTGAAGAACTTCTCGACGTCCTTTTCCCTTGCTCGATAGCTCAATCTTCCAATGTAAACCCTCGACATTTCCCCGGTGCTGATCTTCACAATCTCAGGAACACAGTGGGCGCAGGGAAATGTTCTGCCAATGTCAATGACCACTCAAAACCCGCCCACAAGGCCTAAAAACGAGCCCTTTTTTCTGCGGCAAGAGAGGAGTTGCCACATTCATCCAATAGGTGTCTCCATAATGACAATCTAAATATTCTCGGCGTTTCTCCCTTTGTTATTAGTTCATCACACCAAATGATTGAATCTGAACTATAGAAGTGATTGATAGTGAATGGTTAAGACGTATGTTTTTTTTCTCCAGAAAACATTATTATGAAATGGTGTTAACACAATGTGAAATATTGTGAAATAGTGTTAATACAAGTCACATTGCTCTAAAATAATCATAAAGCATCAACAATCGAAAAACCCCAACAGTTTGCTTTTTGGTTTATTTGATTTCATAAACATTTTAATTAATGTGTGGCTGCAGGCAGCCTGATGGCCCAGTCATCCATCCCTCTAGATGATGGAAAGAAATGAAAGAGAGGAGATCCATCATGAGTCCAGTACATCAAGAGCATTTCATTCTACTATTAATCAATCAATCACTACTATTATATCACTACTATTATAATTTAATAGTCAGTAATGGAGTTAATCGGTTCCTCTCTGTATTCACCTCTGGGCCGCTGCACACCACTCTCTCTCTCCTCTGACTTTAACTTTCTGGCCAATGTTAGCTAGCTAGCTTGCTACTACATACATGACTCGAGAATAATGTTTTTCATCACAGTCACAGAATCGTCCCGAAGTGCAATTTAAATCGTCCCAAACTGAAAAGGAACCATCCCAAATTAAAATACTTATTTTTTTAATGGTTTGATATGCCAACATGGGTCTACTCTATTACCTAGGTCCACTGCACTGCACTGAGGCTAGGAAACACTGTCACCACCGATAAATCTACGATAATCGAGAATTTCAATAAGCATTTTGCTACGGCTGGCCATGCTTTCCACCTGGCTACCCCTACCCCGGCCACCAGCTCTGCACCCTTCGCTGCAACTTGCCCATGCCCCCCCCCCCCCCCTCCCCCCTCCCTCTCCTTCACCCAAATTCAGATAGCTGATGTCCTGAAAGAGCTGCAAAATCTGGACCCCTACAATTCAGCTGGGCTAGACAATCTGGACCCTTTCTTTCTAAAATTAGCCGCCGAAATTGTAGCAACCCCTATTACTAGCCTGTTCAACCTCTCTTTCGTATCGTCTGAGATCCCCAGAGATTGGAAAGCTGCCACGGTCATCCCCTCTTCAAAGGGGGTGACACTCTAGATCCAAATTGTTACAGACCTATATCCATCCTGCCCTGCCTTTCGAAAGTATTTGAAAGCCAAGTTAACAAACAGATCACTGTCCATTTCGAATCTCACCGTACCTTCGCTGCTATGCAATCTGGTTTCCGAGCTGGTCATGGGTGCACCTCAGCCATGCTAAAGGTCCAAATTATATTATAACCGCGATCGATAAAAGGTTTCTCAAATGACTGCCTCGCCTGGTTAACCAACTACTTCTCAGATAGAGTTCAATATGTCAAATCGGAGGGCCTGTTGTCTGGACCTCTGGCAGTCTCTACGGGGGTGCCACAGGGTTCAATTCTCGGGCCGACTCTATTCTCTGTGTATATCAATGATGTCGCTCTTGCTGCTGGTGACTCTCAGATCCACCTCTATGCAGACGACACCATTTTGTATACATCTGGCCCTTCATTGGACACTGTGTTAACAAACCTCCAAACAAGCTTCAATGCCATACAACACTCCTTCCGTAGCCTCCAACTGCTCTTAAACGCTAGTAAAACTAAATGCATGCTCTTCAACCGAATACTGCTTGCACCCGCCCACCCGACTAGAATCACTACTCTCGGCGGGTCTGACTTAGAATATGTGGACAACTACAAATACCTAGGTGTCTGGTTAGACCGTAAACTCTCCTTCCAGACTCACATTAAGCATCTCCAATCCAAAGTTAAATCTAGAATCAGCTTCCTATTTCGCAACAAAGCCTCCTTCACTCATGCTGCCAAACATGCCCTCGTAAAACTGACTATCCTACCGATCCTTGACTTCGGCGATGTCATTTACAAAATAGCCTCCAACACTCTACTCAGCAAATTGGATGTAGTCTATCACAGTGTCATCCGTTTTGTCACCAAAGCCCCATATACTACCCACCATTGTGACCTGTACGCTCTTGTTGGCTGGCCCTCACTACATATTAGTCGCCAAACGCACTGGCTCCAGGTCATTTACACCAAGTCACTTGGCTCTGTCATATCCTCACATGGCCTCTCCTATCATTGCTACGCAGACGACACACAACTAATCTTCTCCTTTCCCCCTTCTGATAACCAGGTGGCGAATCGCATCTCTGCATGTCTGGCAAACATATCAGTATGGATGACGGATCACCACCTCAAGCTGAACCTTGGCAAGACGGAGCTGCTCTTCCTCCCGGGGAAGGACTGCCCGTTCCATGATCTCGCCATCACGGTTGACAACTCCGTTGTGTCCTCCTCCCAGAGTGCGAAGAGCCTTGGCTAGCTGCTACCATTCAGCTGTTTTTCTAACCTCATTATCCGAGACATTAACGTTAGGTGGTTGGTAGCTGCTGTACTTAATTACAGCTACTGATAACAGTCTGCTGTAGTTTACAACAATTCTAATTTCTAAAGTGTAAGTTGGGAGAGTTTTACTCGGGTGGTTCAGTGAACCAATTATAGTTTCTGAGGTGGAAGTTGGGAGAGTTATATATATATATATATATATATATATATATACATATATATATATATATATATATATATATATATTTTTTTTTTTTTTTTTTTTTTATTCAAATTGTTTTTGTTTTGTTTTTTGGGGGGGTTTTTTTGGTGAGGGAGGCCTGCTCTCTCCTTTCCCAGATGTTTAGTTCATTTCATTCCGATCTCCTCTGCATTATTGTAGCCATCTGCTGCAGCCTGTCAACTATGCCTCTGCCTATCCCTGTTCTCTCCTCTCCGCACAGGCTACACAAACGCCTCACACCGCGTGGCTGCTGCCTCTCTAACCTGGTGGTCCCTGCACGCACCACACACCTGGAGTTCCAGGTCTCAGGCAGCCTCTGGAACTGCCGTTCTGCCGCCAACAAGGCTGACTTCATCCCAGCCTATGCTACCCTCCAGTCCCTCGACTTCCTGGCGCTGACGGAAACATGGATTACCACTGAAAACACTGCTACTCCTACTGCTCTCTCCTCGTCTGACCATGTGTTCTCGCATACCCCGAGAGCATCTGGTCAGAGGGGTGGTGGCACAGGAATCCTCATCTCTCCCAAGTGGTCATTCTCAATTTTTCCCCTAACCCATCTGTCTATCTCCTCATTTGAATTCCACGCTGTCACAGTCACTAGCCCATTTAAGCTTAATATCCTTGTCATCTATCGCCCTCCAGGTTCCCTTGGAGAGTTCATCAATGAGCTTGACGCCTTGATAAGTTCCTTTCCTGAGGATGGCTCACCCTTCACAGTTTTGGGGGATTTCAACCTCCCTACGTCTACATTTGACTCATTTCTCTCTGCCTCCTTCTTTCCACTCCTCTCCTCTTTTGACCTCACCCTCTCACCACCCCCCCCCACTCACAAGGCAGGCAATACGCTTGACTTCATCTTTACTAGATAATAATAATAATAATATGCCATTTAGCAGACGCTTTTATCCAAAGCGACTTACAGTCATGCGTGCATACATTTTTGTGTATGGGTGGTCCCGGGGATTGAACCCACTACCTTGGCGTTACAAGCGCCGTGCTCTACCAGCTGAGCTGTTGCTCTTCTACTAATCTCACTGCAACTCCCCTCCATGTCTCCGACCACTACTTTGTATCCTTTTCTCTCTCGCTCTCCTCCAACACTACTCACTCTGCCCCTACACAGATGGTAACGCGCCGCCGCAACCTTCGCTCTCTCTCTCCCACTACTCTCTCCTCTTCCATCCTATCATCTCTTCCCTCTGCTCAATCCTTCTCCCTCCAATCTCCTGATTCTGCCTCCTCAACCCTCCTCTCCTCCCTTTCTGCATCCTTTGACTCCCTGTGTCCCCTATCCTCCCGGCCGGCTCGGTCCTCCCCTCCAGCTCCGTGGCTTGATGACTCATTGCGAGCTCACAGAACAGAGCTCCGGGCAGCTGAGCGGAAATGGAAGAAAACTAAACTCCCTGCCGACCTGGCATCTTTTCACTCCCTCCTCTCTACATTTTCTTCATCTGTTTCTGCTGCTAAGGCCACTTTCTACCACTCTAAATTCCAAGCATCTGCCTCTAACCCTAGGAAGCTCTTTGCCACATTCTCCTCACTGCTGAATCCCCCCCCCCCCCCCCTCCTCCCTCTCTGTGGATGACTTTGTCAACCACTTTGAAAAGAAGGTTGACGACATCCGATCCTCGTTTGTTAAGTCTAATGACACTGCTGGTCCTGCTCACACTGCCCTACCCTATGCTTTGACTTCTTTCTCCCCTCTCTCTCCAGATAAAATCTTGCGACTAGTGACTGCAGGCCGCCCAACAACCTGCCCGCTTGACCCCATCCCCTCCTCTCTTCTCCAGACCATCTCCGGTGACCTTCTCCCCTACCTCACCTCGCTGATCAACTCATCCTTGACCGCTGGCCATGTCCCTTCCGTCTTCAAGAGAGCGAGAGTTGCACCCCTTCTCAAAAAACCAACACTCGATCCCACTGATGTCAACAACTACAGACCAGTATCCCTTCTTTCTTTTCTTTCCAAAACTATTGAGCGTGCCGTCTTTAGCCAACTCTCTTGCTATCTCTCTCAGAATGACCTTCTTGATCCAAACCAGTCAGGTTTCAGGACTGGTCATTCAACTGAGACTGCTCTTCTCTGTGTCACGGAGGCTCTCCGCACTGCTAAAGCTAACTCTCTCTCCTCTGCTCTTGTCCTTCTAGACCTGTCTGCTGCCTTTGATACAGTGAACCATCAGATCCTCCTCTCCACCCTCTCCGAGCTGGGCATCTCCGGCGCGGCTCACTCCTGGATTGCGTCCTACCTGACCGGTCGCTCCTACCAAGTGGCGTGGCGAGAAGCTGTCTCCGCACCACGTGCTCTCACCACTGGTGTCCCCCAGGGCTCAGTTCTAGGCCCTCTCCTTTTCTCCCTATACACCAAGTCACTTGGCTCTGTCATATCCTCACATGGCCTCTCCTATCATTGCTACGCTGACGATACACAACTAATCTTCTCCTTTCCTTCTGATAACCAGGTGGCGAATCGCATCTCTGCATGTCTGGCCGACATATCAGTATGGATGACGGATCACCACCTCAAGCTGAACCCTGGCAAGACTTTGCTGCTCTTCCTCCCGGGGAAGGACTGCCCGTTCCATGATCTCGCCATCACGGTTGACAACTCCGTTGTGTCCTCCTCCCAGAGTGCGAAGAGCCTTGGCGTGACCCTGGACAACACCCTGTCGTTCTCCGCTAACATCAAGGCGGTGACCCGATCCTGCAGGTTCATGCTCTACAACATTCAGAGAGTACGACCCTGCCTTACACAGGAAGCGGCACAGGTCCTAATCCAGGCACTTGTCATCTCCCGTCTGGATTACTGCAACTCGCTGTTGGCTGGGCTCCCTGCCTGTGCCATTAAACCCCTACAACTCATCCAGAATGCCGCAGCCCGTCTGGTGTTCAACCTTCCCAAGTTCTCTCACGTCACCCCCCTCCTCCGCACACTCCACTGGCTTCCAGTTGAAGCTCGCATCCGTTACAAGACCATGGTGCTTGCCTATGGAGCAGTGAGGGGAACGGCACCTCCGTACCTTCAGGCTCTGATCAGTCCCTACACCCAAACGAGGGCATTGCGTTCATCCACCTCTGGCCTGCTGGCTCCCCTTCCTCTGCGGAAGCATAGTTCCCGCTCAGCCCAGTCAAAACTGTTCGCTGCTCTGGCACCCCAATGGTGGAACAAGCTCCCTCACGACGCCAGGACAGCGGAGTCACTCACCACCTTCCGGAGACATTTGAAACCCCACCTCTTTAAGGAACACCTGGGATAGGATAAAGTAATCCTTCTACCCCCCCCCCCCCCCCCACCCCCCCAAAAAAAAAAAAAAAAAAAAAAAAAAGTATAATTGTAAAGTGGTTATCCCGCTGGCTATAGGGTGAATGAACCAATTTGTAGTCGCTCTGGATAAGAGCGTCTGCTAAATGACGTAAATGTGCCCTTGAGCAAGGCACTTAACCCTAATTGCTCCTGTAAGTCGCTCTGGATAAGAGCGTCTGCTAAATGACTAAAATGTAAATGTAATGTAATTTTATAAATCACTGCTAGGAAAATCCCCCCCATAGTATGCGCTCCAGCAGGTATATCTCACTGGTCATCCCCAAAGCCAACACCTCCTTTGGCCGCCATTCCTTCCAGTTCTCTGCTGCTAATGACTGAAACGAACTGCAAAAGTCTCTGAAGCTGGAGACACTTATCTCCCTCACTAACTTTAAGCATCAGTTGTCAGAGCAGCTTACCGATCACTGCACCTGTACACAGCCCATCTGTAATTAGCCCACCCAACTACCTCATCCCCATATTGTTATTTATTTTGCTCATTTGCACCCCAGTATCTATATTTACACATCATCTTCTGCACATCTATCATTCCAGTGTTAATACTAAATTGTAATTATTTTGCACTATGCGCTATTTATTGCCTTACCTCCATAACTTACTACATTTGCACACACTGTATATAGATTTTCTATTGTGTTATTGACTGTACGTTTTGTTTTACCCCATATGTAACTCTGTGTTGTTGTTTTCATCGCACTGCTTTGCTTTATCTTGGCCAAGTCGCAGTTGTAAATGAGTACTTGTTCTCAACTGGCTTACCTGGTTAAATAAAGGTTAAATAAAAAATATAAATAAAATTCACAGTGATTTCAAAGTCTAATAAGAGTAGTAGCCTTATACATAAACGGGGCTGTCAACAACAAGCCAGAAGTTCACATTTAAAAAACTGCCTCTGAAAAGGCCAACATTGGGAATAATATTTATAATATGCCATTTAGCAGACACTTTTATCCAAAGCGACTTACAGTCACGTATGCATACATTTTAACGTATGGGTGGTCCCGGGGATCGAACCCACTACCCTGGCGTTACAAGCGCCGTGCTCTACCAATTGAATTACAGAGGACCACAAAAACTATTTAGCATAAATAAGATAAATAATTATCCTATAAG
This sequence comes from Coregonus lavaretus, assembly GCF_964263955.1. Taxonomy (NCBI): domain Eukaryota; kingdom Metazoa; phylum Chordata; class Actinopteri; order Salmoniformes; family Salmonidae; genus Coregonus; species Coregonus lavaretus. Next base: position 74,072 of record NW_028161406.1, read on the forward strand.
TAAAAAAATTTAACCAAACTTTAATGAGACTTTTAATGACATAAATATAGGCTAAATGCCAGTGATGTTCGACAAATATAATGTAGGATAATTGATATTAACATCTAAACGCTTTATTCTGTTGACAGACTCAAGGCACAGTTCATTCAGATCAAATGGTCACACGAGTGGAGAGAAAGACCAGTGCCTGTTGTGCACAGCACACATCATCACCCACCTTGCAATCTGAGTGGAGGCAGTCAGCATTCACAATCCCATATTGCTCGTTGCATCTGTAGATCTCCCTTCTTTCAACATTTGTCACATGAAACCACTCACATGTGCAGTGCCAGTGTGCTTTTTAGAAAGGCGCGTTCCCTCAAATTGCATTTTGGAACATTCGAGCATAGCCTTCTATGTGTGCAGTGCTGCGCTTATGATGTGCAGAAATAATAGTTTGTTAACATTTTAAGCTAAACGTTCTGATCTGTTGCATCAGCCTCATTGCTTGAATTTTTGTTGTTGATGTAGCCTCCCGAGTGGCGCAGTGGTCTAAGGCTGGGAGACTAGTCATGGGAGACTAGTCATGATCGAGACAAAGATGAACGGAGCAAAGTACAGTAGCTGTGCCACTAGAGATCCTTGTTCGAATCCAGGCTCTGTCGTAGCCGGCCGCGACCAGGAGACCCATGGGGCGGCGCACTATTGGTCTTGGGTAGGGGAGGGAATGGCCGGCAGGGATGTAGCTCAGTTGGTAGAGCATGGCGTTTGCAATGCCAGGGTTGTGGGTTTGATTCCCACGGGGGGCCAGTATGAAAAATAATAATAATAACGTATGCACTAACTGTAAGTCGCTCTGGATAAGAGTGTCTGCTAAATTACTAAAATGTAGGCCTAGTTGTATGAATTTTTGATCTATCGTCCCAGAACTGTCCCAGAGTCTGTTTGAACCATTTCAGACATGTTTTTGTATAATCATGGGATGCCCTGGCTACAGTGCCTTCGGAAAGTATTCAGACCCCTTGACTTTCTCCACATTTTGTTACGTTACAGCCTTATTCTAAAATTGATTCAATTGTTTTTTCCCCCTCACCAATCTACACAAAATACCCCATAATGATAAAGCAAAAACAGGTGTTTAGAAATGTTTGGTAATTTATAAAAAAACAAAAACCGGAAATATCACATTTACATAAGTATTCAGACCCTTTACTCAGTACTTTGTTGAAGCACCTTTGGCAACGATTACAGCATTGAGTCTTCTTGGGTATGACGCTACAAGCTTGGCACACCTGTATTTGGGGAGTTTCTCCCATTCTTCTATGCAGATAGAGCCCAATGGGCTCCCGAGTGGTGCAGCGGTCTAAGGCACTGCATCTCAGTGCTTGAGGCGTCACTACAGACCCCCTGGTTCGATTCCAGGCTGTATCACAACCGGCCGTGATTGGGAGTCCCATAGGGTGGCGCACAATTGGCCCAGCGTCGTCCGGGTTTGGCCGGTGTAGGCCGTCATTGTAAATAAGAATTTGTTCTTAACTGACTTGCCTAGTTAAATAAAGGTAAAATAAAAATAAAAAAATATAAAAAAATACTCTCAAGCTATGTCAGGTTGGAAGGGGAGCGTCGCTGCACAGCTATTTTCAGGTCTCTCCAGAGATGTTCGATCGGGTTCAAGTCCGGGCTCTGGCTGGGCCACTCAAGGACATTCAGAGACTTGTCCCGAAGCCACCCCTGCATTGTCTTGGCTGCGTTGAACCTTCACCCCAGTCTGAGGTCCTGAGCGCTCTGGAGCAGGTTTTCATCAAGGATCTCTCTGTACTTTGCTCCGTTCATCTTTGCCTCGATCATGACTAGTCTCCCAGTCCCTGCCACTGAAAACCATCCCCACAACATGACGCTGCCACCACCATGCTTCACCGTAGGAATGGTGCCAGGTTTCCTCCAGACGTGACGCTTGGCATTCAGGCCAAAGAGTTCAATCTTGGTTTCATCAGACCAGAGAATCTTGTTTCTCATGGTCTGAGAGTCTTTAGGTGCCTTTTGGCAAACTCCAAGTGGGCTGTCATGTGCCTTTTTACTGAGGAGTGGCTTCCGTCTGGCCACTCTACAATAAAGGCCTGATTGGTGGAGTACTGCGGAGATGGTTGTCCTCCTGGAAGGTTCTCCCATCTCCACAGAGGAACTCTAGAGCTCTGTCAGAGTGACCATCGGGTTCTTTGTCACATCCCTGACCAAGGCCCGTCTCCCCTGATTGCTCAGTTTGGCCGGGCGGCCAGCTCTAGTAAGAGTCTTGGTGGTTCCAAACTTCTTCCATTTAAGAAGGATGTAGGCCACTGTGTTCTTGGGGACCTTCAACGCTGCAGACATTTTTTGGTACCCTTCCCCAGATCTGTGCCTCGACACAATCCTGTCTCGGAGCTCTATGGACAATTTGTTTGACCTCATGGCTTGGTTTTTGCTCTGACATGCACTGTCAACTTTGGGACCTTATATAGACAGGTGTGTGCCTTTCCAAATCATGTCCAATCAATTGAATTTACCACAGGTGGACTCCAATTAAGTTGTAGAAACATCTCAACGATGATCAATGGAAATAGGATGCACCTGAGCTCAATTTCGAGTTACATAGCAAAGGGTCTGAATACTTACATAAATAAGTTATTTCTGTTTTGTATTCTTAATAAATTTGCTAACATTTCTAAAAACCTGTTTTTGCTTTGTCATTAAGGGTTATTGTGTGTAGCTTGATGAGGGGAAAACAAATATTTATTCCATTTTAGAATAAGGCTGTAACATAACAAAATGTGGAAAAAGTCAAGGGGTCTGAATTCTTTCCGAATGCACTGTCTACCCTACTGGCTACTTTCACCACTAATTTCTGCTGATAATTTCCGACATTTGGTAGGCCAGCTTCTCTTCTGTCATAATTTGTTGACTTAGAAGAGTAGTGCTCAGCAGAAGAATGTCTTACGTCTATAGAATGAATGCATGAATCTAGTTAACACCGCTAACGTTGTCTGTTTCGTTTAGGGACCTGGAGAAAACGCAATAACTCAAAAAACAGTGGAAAGATTGGTCCTGTGTCATCAGACTGGTTTTAAGGAAATGAAAAGCTTAAAAAACGATTAAACACGTTTCTGATGAGACTTCAGTATTTTATGTGGTTGAAATACTGTCTGCTGCTTGCATAACGTTGTCAAATATAAGACATTACACACACTTTTGCATCTTCTCAAGAAATGCTGAAATAAATAAATCATATTTCTCCACTCAAGGCTAAATTAACATTTGTTGTATCATTTTACTGCAAGAAATGCATAATTCTGCAGGAGTTAATATTATATTATGCTACATGTGAGAGGTTATAGGCCTCCTGTCAGTGTCCATATTTCAATTCCTATTCCATTTAACCCATATTCTGTTTATTCAATGATACAGGGTCACTCGTGAATGGGATATCAAAGGTTCATGTAAACAGTTTATCCCGAATAAGACCTTAAGTGGGATATGAGCGAATTTCCGGAATACTGCGCGCATGTAAACGTGGTCAATGTTTGGTAGGACTGGGGCGGTCAGGATACAACGCGTGCTCCTCTCACTCACGTGACTCTGCTGCCTGCTGCAAGCGCTCTCTCTACACCAATGAGGGAGTTCGATTAATTCCACCCGGGCGCCTGTGGAAGTGTGTTTCGAATCGGCTGAAAGTTGATTGCATTCGATTTGGAACAGGGCTGCCTCCTGGGCGTGAGCCAGGGGCCCCGTTCAAAGCCCACCGCGAAGTCGGCTCAAAACAAAAGTGACGTAATTAAACACGTGTATTCGGCCTAATTACTAGGATTCAGTGTTTTCCCATGCAAAATGAATTCATTTTTTAAATAAAAACACTTTATATGCCTTCCCAATGAAAACTAGTTAGACATTTTATGGAAAATTTATGTATGTTTCTGGATGATGAACCATGCTGCCTTGTTGACAAAATGACCATGCGACTCAAAGATTCCTGTTCCAGTTGAAGCTCGCATCTGCTACAAGACCATGGTGCTTGCCTACGGAGCTGTGAGGGGAACGGCACCTCCGTACCTTCGGGCTCTGATCAGTCCCTACACCCAAACGAGGGCACTGCGTTCATCCACCTCTGGCCTGCTGGCTCCCCTACCTCTGCGGAAGCATAGTTCCCGCTCAGCCCAGTCAAAACTGTTCGCTGCTCTGGCACCCCAATGGTGGAACAAGCTCCCTCACGACGCCAGGACAGCGGAGTCACTCACCACCTTCCGGAGACATTTGAAACCCTACCTCTTTAAGGAATACCTGGGATAGGATAAAGTAATCCTTCTACACACGCTCAGCTCGTGCACAGGCAGCAGCAGGCCAGCCAAGCAGCACAACAACCTGGAGAGAGCTGGAGAAAGATGCCTAGCCCACACATCATTATTTTAGTTAAGTTGCTTGTTCAATAAGATAGCATATATACCTTGTTATTAGCTTGTACATATAACTGTTGATCAGTTAGGTAGCATGTTAACTAACTACCAATACATTGCTTAAAACTATAATTGTTCAGAATGTGTAGGTTTACTAGTTAATAAGAAAATAAATAAAATGTAATTGTTCAATAATGTGTAATGTGTTCAATAATTAAATGTGCTGTGTTTAAAAATAAAAATATCTGATCAAATAAAATGTGTTGTGTTTATATTACTTTTACAAATAAAAATATGTGATAATAGACAAACAAATCTAAACTAACAAACGTCAAATCATATTTGTCAACGAGATTGCCAGTAAATTTGAGTAACGTTATTGTGTATTCTACGTAATGACGCAGTTTTACGTTGTTGCGTAATGACGTCATCACGCAATGCCATCATAACATAATTTAGCAACTTTTAGCAACAAATCGACCTGCCTCTAGCAACTTCCCCTGAAAATGAGTTGGCAACACTGCTCCCGCCCCAGCACTCACTCAGGAACAGCCTGCATTACTGCTTGATAGTCAGCAGCAGCAGGTCACAGTGAAATTAATAGGCTAGATTGTTTATTTTTTTAAAGAGAAAAGCCATGGCGGCCACGGTGCAATTTAGAAGTAGCCCCAAAACCCGCAACCAGCGTGCAATACATTTTTAAACCTCGAGATCATTTTCAAAGTGGCCCAATTTTCTGGAAAACCGAGGACATGTCAATCCAGGTGTCAGGTGTGGGAAAAGTCCAATTTTAAGGGTATTCCTGAACACCATTTAGGGTCGTGCATAAAAGTGGGCATGCCATCAACATTAGTATGCCTAGTTCAAGGTGCAACTGGCCCCGTGCACTTTGAAGTGATCCAAATGGCAAATACATCTATACATTTTGAAACATATTAAACCAGAAAAAAATTTGAATATTTTATTTGGGACTTACTGAGTCTGCCTTTAAGCGTAAATCATAGTCCACAGACGTTAGGACACAATAGTCAGGTGTCCAGTCAGGTGTTCCATTGTGACATGACTCTGAGACCACCATCTGTGGGGGATGCACAGCCCGAACTTGCACCTCTCCACAATTCCCAACCAGCGAATCTCCAGTACCCATCCTCATACACCACACCCCCTCGTGCCTTATTGCTTAAATATCCACCTTTTGGACTATGATAAACCCTTTATAGTATTGTCATGCCATGTTTAACTTGGAGTAGGCAAAAGCACGAACAGATCTGGGAGGCAATTTTTGGGGTAGTAGTGTAGTTCATTTTAATTCCTATTCCATAGTGTTCAATAGTTAATTCAGTTACAGTTTTCCCCTCCCAACTCAGACCACTCCCAGACAGTCCTAGCAAAAATTATTATTTTTGTTTCTTTTTGACCATTTTAATTAAAAACAATCACAGTAATCTCCTTAATTGTTACCCAGAAATGATTTGATATTGAGATAAAAACGGTTTCATTGGACCTTTAACCTTAAGTCACTCTGGATAAGAAAGTCTAAAATGACTCAAATTTAAATGTCAAGTTTACTTGTCCACCCAAGTAGTAGCCCTATAGAAGCTTACAGTATTTATGTTTGTTCATTGCATAGTTGTTCACACGTGTGGATTTGTCCACAGCACATGTGAATGATCATGATCTTATGTGGGGTCAGGGTGGTCAATCCAAAGATCTTCCGTTTTTACACTGAAGTTATGAGTCTTCTCTGTCCACTATCCGGATGTTTTCAATGTATTGTTGTGGGAGGGGCTTCTATACATTTGGATGCTGATCGTTGTGGACAGGCGTGGGACACACGTCACTGGCAACCATTCAAACTAGTCTTGAGATCAACGTTGCAATGGAGATGTGATCGCTAGCGACAATGTCTGTCCTCGCTAAATTGTTGCCCTCAAACGTAACTAGAAGTTGTCTTCCATGTTTACAGTTTACATTTCCTAACAGATGCATTGGACAACATGCGCGAGATTACATGATTTTTTAGACTTGTAAAATTCGGTTGCTCATGATAGCGGATATTTGCGCTAAAGATGGTGCAACAAATGCATGAAGCAAGAAAGCTAACGGAAAAACTTTAGAGAGCGTTCGGACCAGGGACATTGAACTATGGAGAGCCCAATGTTTTCGAAGTACTCATGGCTTGATTTTCTTTTCTCGGTAGTCGGTGTGTGTACTTTCTTGTTTGACGTGGGATCCGACATTTGGGTCGCTACGGAGTTCTACTCGCGTGGGGATTTCTTCTGGTTCGGAGTGTTGATCGGCCTCATGGTCCTGTCTTCGGTCGTGGTCCAGATGTTTAGCTGGTTCTGGTTCAAATACGACCGGGAGCTGGAGGGTTTCGATGAGCAAACTGCCAAGAATGTCCTCTTGGGAGGCTGCATCAAACTTTCATTCCTGCTACATGTACTTCAGCTCGGATTTTTTTGCAGGTAGCTAACTTTTTATTTTGATCAGAGAAGTTAGTAAAATAAAGAAAAATAAATTGGTCATTTAGCAGAGGGGTTAAGTGCCTTGCTCAAGGACAGATTTTTCACCTAGTCGGCTTGGGGATTAGAACCAGCGACCTTTCAGTTACTGGTACAACGCTCTTAACCACTAAGCTACCTGCCGCCCCATAAACACTTGCATGCACGTGATTCTCATGTGGATGTTTGTCAACGACACCCTGTTTTATCACAGTGTACTAGACACTGTAGTCTAAAATATATCATCTAAACTGATTTAACATATTGGGAAATACATTGATTTATTCTATGGCTACAGTGTAGTTCATAATTTCTATGCACCATGAAACTGATGCGTGGGCATAACCTTTTTACAATTATTTGGTCATAATAATGTGGCCATATTATAATAATAACTATAATTTCCTCTGCAGGTTTTATGTAGCCTATGAAATGGATTTCCTAAGCCATCTTTCCAAATAAGAGAAATACATGTCAGGGAGTTCCCATTTGTCATGTTAATACTGAGGCTCACAGAGCAGCTCATGCACAGCTAATAACATTTGACTTGTGTAGAAACCATCAAGTGACCACCCTGTTTTGTCAGCTGTGTAGCCAAAGCCAGTGTGCTGTGTAGAAACCATCATGTGACCACCCTGTTTTGTCAGCTGTGTAGCCAAGGCCAGTGTGCTGTGTAGAAACCATCATGTGACCACCCTGTTTTGTCAGCTGTGTAGCCAAAGCCAGTGTGCTGTGTAGAAACCATCATGTGACCACCCTGTTTTGTCAGCTGTGTAGCCATAGCCAGTGTGCTGTGTAGAAACCATCATGTGACCACCCTGTTTTGTCAGCTGTGTAGCCAAGGCCAGTGTGCTGTGTAGAAACCATCATGTGACCACCCTGTTTTGTCAGCTGTGTAGCCAAGGCCAGTGTGCTGTGTAGAAACCATCATGTGACCACCCTGTTTTGTCAGCTGTGTAGCCAAGGCCAGTGTGCTGTGTAGAAACCATCATGTGACCACCCTGTTTTGTCAGCTGTGTAGCCATAGCCAGTGTGCTGTGTAGAAACCATCATGTGACCACCCTGTTTTGTCAGCTGTGTAGCCAAGGCCAGTGTGCTGTGTAGAAACCATCATGTGACCACCCTGTTTTGTCAGCTGTGTAGCCATAGCCAGTGTGCTGTGTAGAAACCATCATGTGACCACCCTGTTTTGTCAGCTGTGTAGCCAAGGCCAGTGTGCTGTGTAGAAACCATCATGTGACCACCCTGTTTTGTCAGCTGTGTAGCCATAGCCAGTGTGCTGTGTAGAAACCATCATGTGACCACCCTGTTTTGTCAGCTGTGTAGCCATAGCCAGTGTGCTGTGTAGAAACCATCATGTGACCACCCTGTTTTGTCAGCTGTGTAGCCAAGGCCAGTGTGCTGTGTAGAAACCATCACGTGACCACCCTGTTTTGTCAGCTGTGTAGCCATAGCCAGTGTGCTGTGTAGAAACCATCATGTGACCACCCTGTTTTGTCAGCTGTGTAGCCAAGGCCAGTGTGCTGTGTAGAAACCATCATGTGACCACCCTGTTTTGTCAGCTGTGTAGCCAAGGCCAGTGTGCTCTGTCTTGACAACCTCACTCCCTACCTACACAGATGATACGTTGCCAAGTGGAAGACATATTTTAGAATGAGGTAAATAGGCCTATGTCTACACCCTGTTCTCTGGCAATGACGGGTGTGTCTAATTGTTTATTGCTGCTTAGTAACACACAAGATGGGAATTAAAACTATTTAGGTCGTGGTATAAGGACCTTACAGTTTGGTCAACTTACTGCCCATCTACACAGATGATAAGTTAGCTAAGTGGAATACATTTTTGGAATGATGTCCATGTTCTATTGTCCTTGGCAGGTGTTTTCCTGTTGTTGATTGCTGCTCCTACTAACAGATAGTGTTTGTTCACAGACACATCTCAGCCATATGGCAGGGCTTCTGTGTGTGGTGGCGGAGGGAGCAGGGCTCGGGGTTCGCCGTGTACCTGACCCACGACCTGAGCATGCTGCGCCTCATCGAGACCTTCTGTGAGAGCGCACCGCAGCTCACCCTCATGACCCACATCATGCTGCACACCAACGAGGCCAGGACGGTACAGTGTGAGTTGCTGTCACCTCTACACCTGGGGGGGGGGTTCATCCCAAATGGCACCCTATTCCTTTTATAGTGCACTACTTTTGAGCAGGGCCCATAGGGTTCTGGTCTAAAGTAGTTGGACCAAATAGGGAATAGGGTACCATTTGGGACACTTCTCTGTTATTCTGGACACCAGACTGGAGTAGAATGCACCACTGATGCTGTACACCAAGGGTCCATAATTACATTCAGCAGCAGGCTGAGTTTTTTTCTTGAGCGGATGGTCGGGGCCGGGCCGGAACATATTTATGACTACATTTTACACTGCAAATGGACTGCAAGAAGCCCAAACAGATACAGGGAAATACGATCACATAGTATGGCATAATCACACACTATGCCTCTCAATGTGTGGGAATATTTGGGAACAGATTCCCTCAATAAAAATAACTTTAGATGAGTTCCTGGTGATTTTACGGTAATTTATGTCCAAAAGTATTTAAAAACACACAACAACAACAAAAAATTGCTCACAAAACTTGGGGGGGGGGGGGTTAAATAAAATCACCCATAGGCTGAATTTGGCCCTCAGGCCACCTATTGGGGAACCCTGCTATAGGTTATTGAGAAGTGTAAATACGTTCCTCATACCATCATTGTGGCCCTCAGTGAGTTTTTAGAATAGTTTACACAAGGTGTTAGTTACACATTGAGGTTACACACCATTTTCTCTCTATATCTCATTTAAATTGAGGACAGGCTTAACTGAATGACAACAGAGACAGAATACAATATGGAATTTGATTGAATAGTTTGGGGTAGGCCTTGTCTCAGAGGAATGCTGCTCAGAGCCATACGCTGATGACAGGTTGCTCTATGCTGGGCGGAACGGGGATCCGATGACGGGCCTTCCGTTGGAGGTGGAAGGTCGTTTGAAGACCGTTGCTGCTAAACAGCAAGTGGGAGACACAAGGTTTGAATTGACATAAATACTCCCCAAGATTCAAGCCCATTGGTTGAAGGAAAGGAAAGTGATTACGGGTGAGCCCATAGGTTAATCAGCAAACGTGGTGGAATTGCCTTAGTGTGCCATGCTCATAGGCTGAAGTTAATAGATAAAGGCCATTCCGCACGCTTGCTAATAGTAAAGGGGGAGGAAAGACATGACACTATGCTGATGAGGTAACATTATTACACTTCCATATATAGTTGGAAGTCGGAAGTTTACATACACTTAGGTTGGAGTCATTAAAACTTGTTTTTCAACCACTCCACAAATTTATTGTTAACAAACTATAGTTTTGGCAAGTCGGTTAGGACATCTACTTTGTGCATGACACAAGTAATTCTTCCAACAATTGTTTACAGACAGATTATTTCACTTATAATTCACTGTATCACAATTCCAGTGGGTCAGAAGTTTACACTAAGTTGACTGTGCCTTTAAACAGCTTGGAAAATTCCAGAAAATAATGTAATGGCTTTAGAAGCTTCTGATAGGCTAATTGACATAATTTGAGTGAATTGGAGGTGTACCTGTGGATGTATTTCAAGGCCTACCTTCAAACTCAGTGCCTCTTTGCTTGACATCATGGGAAAATCAAAAGAAATCAGCCAAGACCTCATAAAATAAAATTGTAGACCTCCACAAGTCTGGTTCATCCTCGGGAGCAATTTCCAAAAGCCTGAAGGTACCACGTTCATCTGTACAAACAATAGTACGCAAGTATAAACACCATGGGACCATGCAGCCGTCATACCGCTCAGGAAGGAGATGCGTTCTGTCTCCTGAAGAGAAACGTACTTTGGTGTGAAAAGTGCTAATCAATCCCAGAACAACAGCAAAGGACCTTGTGAAGATGCTGGAGGAAACAGGTACAAAAGTATCTATATCCACAGTAAAACAACTCCTATATCGATATAACCTGAAAGGCCGCTCCAAAACCGCCATAAAAAAGCCAGACTACGGTTTGCAACTGCACATGGGGACAAAGATCGTACTTTTTGGAGAAATGTCCTCTGGTCTGATGAAGCAAAAATAGAACTGTTTGGCCATATTGACCATTGTTATGTTTGGAGGTAAAAGGGGGGCTTGCAAGCCGAAGAACACCATCCCAACCGTGAAGCACGGGGGTGGCAGCATCATGCTGTGGGGGTGCTTTGCTGCAGGAGGGACTGGTGCACTTCACAAAATAGATGGCATCATGAGGAAGGAAAATGATGTGGATATATTGAAGCAACATCTCAAGACATCAGTCAGGAAGTTAAAGCTTGGTCGCAAATGGGTCTTCCAAATGGACAATGACCCCAAGCATACTTCCAAAGTTGTGGCAAAATGGTTTAAGGACAACAAAGTCAAGGTATTGGAGTGGCCATCACAAAGCCCTGACCTCAATCCCATATAACATTTGTGGGAAGAACTGAAAAAGCGTGTGCGAGCAAGGAGGCCTACAAACCTGACTCAGTTACACCAGCTCTTTCAGGAGGAATGGGCCAAAATTCACCCAACTTATTGTGGGAAGCTTGTGGAAGGCTACCTGAAACGTTTGACCCAAGTTAAACAATTTAAAGGCAATGCTACTAAATACTAATTGAGTGTATGTAAACTTCTGACCCACTGGAAATGTGATGAAAGAATAAATAAATAATTATCTTTACTATTATTCTGACATTTCACATTCTTAAAATAAAGTGGTGATCCTAACTGACCTAATACAGGGATTTTTTTACTCTGATGAAATGTCAGGAATTGTGGAAAAACTGAGTTTAAATGTATTTGGGTAAGGTGTATGTAAACTTCCGACTTCAACTGTACCTGCTATGCTTATGAGGTAACGTTATAATCATTACCATAAATATATTATATGCTAATGAGTGACCATTAGAATGACTACCCTATAAATACCGGCTATACTGATGAAGTAACATTATAATGACTACCCTATAAATACCGGCTATACTGATGAGGTAACATTATAATGACTACCCTATAAATACCGGCTATACTGATGAGGTAACATTATAATGACTACCCTATAAATACCGGCTATACTGATGAAGTAACATTATAATGACTACCCTATAAATACCGGCTATACTGATGAAGTAACATTATAATGACTACCCTATAAATACCGGCTATACTGATGAGGTAACATTATAATGACTACCCTATAAATACCGGCTATACTGATGAGGTAACATTAGAGACGGAAAATAATGAACGATGTGGAAGGTGCGTTCTACGACGCGCTAGCGGAGTCTAACTGACTTTCCACGGTGTTGCATTATTTTCCAGAGAACGGAAATAGAGCCCTGAGTTGATTATCCCTTTTATGCCATGGCTATAATTTAACACATTTACCTCTAGAAATGTGTTAAAATGCCGGTAGAAATGTGTTCAACATCCACTGAAGTAGCTAGCAAGTTTACTAGATAGCTACAGTGGTTGCCGTGGTAACCAAACAAACAGACTTGCTAGTTTAGCTACCAAAACCATCAGTCCTAGCCATATACCTTTTTCAATTCGACTTTTGCTTTCACAAGCAGCAAAAAAAAAAAAAAAGGAAATATTAACTATAGCCATTGAATTCTACCGTGTAAATATACTGTGAGTTATAGGGAAATAATGCACGCTCTAGAATACCCTTCCCTTCAAACCAATCAGAAAGGAGTATTCAACAATGCCATGGTATAATTAAGCAGAAAGGTACGATGGGGTGTGGTATATGGCCAATATACCACGGCTAAGGGCTGTTCTTACACACGACGAAACGCAGAGGGCCTGGATACAGCCCTTAGTGGGGGTATATTGGTCATATACCACAAACCTCCAAGGTGCCTTATTGCTATTATAAACTTGTTACCAACGTAATTAGAGAAGTAAAAATAAATGTTGTGTCTTACCCGTGGTATGATATACCACGGCTGTCAGCCAATCAGCATTCAGGTCTCAAACCACCCAGTTTAAAATACCTTATAAATACTTGCTATGCTGATGAGTGAGCTAGGGAGCAATGTAAATTATGAGTTTACTAAATGAATGAAAAGTGACGATCCATTCAGACCAGCCTTACTGATTGAACTTTCGTGACTACATTAGTCTCAAATTTCAGGATATGTTTTGTTCTGTGTGCTTAACTATTCCAAGCACCACAAAGTCATATTTGGCATATCAATTCTTTTTTTCATTGTTGTGATAGTTTCACATCTCATTTGTAGGTGTGAGTGTCGTGGCGTCAACTACTTCTATAGCCTGGATGGTGGTGGACTACCACCGCTCCCTGCGTTCCTTCCTCCCAGACAAGGCCAAGCAGGGCTGGGGCTCCGCCTTGGTCTACTTCCTGTGGAACCTGCTTCTCATCGCCCCGCGCGTGGCATCAGTCGCCCTCTTCGCCACAGTCCTGCCCTCCTACGTGGCCGCCCACTTCCTGCTTATCTGGCCAGTGCTGGTGTTCTGGGTGTGGTGTCAGGAGACGGACTTCATGGACAGCGCCGGCGGAGAATGGCTCTACCGGGCCACCGTAGGTCTCATCTGGTACTTCAGCTGGTTCAACGTGGCGGAGGGAGGGACCAGAGGGAGGAGCATCATCTATCACTCCTTCATGGCCACGGACGGAGGGATCCTGCTGGTCACATGGTGGTTCTACAGAGACCCGGTCCTGACGCAGTCCTACGCCCCCATCCTGCTGGCCACTCTGCCCCTCACCTACCTGATGGGAGTCCTGTTTAAAACCCTCTACTACTGCTGTTTTCACCCCACGCTGTGGAGGCCCCCCGTCAGGGAGGCAGTGGTAGGAGAGGAGCTGCCTGATGGTCAGGAGGTGGTGTTCAGAACCGTCACCCCCGAGGCTAGTAGTCCCCAGTTCCATAACAAGAGGATGGCAAGCCATGCCACTCACTTCTACTCCGAGGAGCAAACCAGGAAGCTCAGTAAGACGAACGGGCGCGAGGCCAACACTGTTGTCTGACTGGATGTGCTTGAACTAGACTCTTATTTACATGCGATTTATGTTTTTCATGCTGTATTTTTGTATAAATAAAGCGCTGCACAACTCATTGTAAACCAGACTTTATGTTACAATTAGCATATTCTGGGAAACAGTGATAAGCTCAGAGGTTTCGTTGCAAATGGCACCTTATTCCCTATATAGTGCACAACTTTTGTCCAGGGCCCATAGGGATCTGATTTAAAGTAGTGCACTATCTAGGGAATAGGGTGCCATTTGGGTCGGAGGTTACATTGATCGAAATTACAGTTGTTAGGAAACAGCTGCTGGGTCGTTCCACTAAATGAGTCCCTTTTGTGTAGTGTAAGTTGGTGAAAAAAAACTTGATTTCACCTAATTGTAATATTCTTTCATAAATAAAGAAATGACTTATAGTGACTGCCTATTAAGTGCCAAATAAAGTAACAGGGTTGACCGTAACAGGGTTGACCGTAACATGTTTGACTATTTCATCTTAAATCAGCCATAAATCCCCTTGTGACAGGGGGAATGGAAGCTTCGTGTGTACAACAGGGAGGGGTAATTGATTGCAAACTTCACAGAACTATCTAAATTGTTAAAACATTTCTAGCCTGTCAACCCTGTTACCAATAGATAGACGTGTTATACTTGACCTGCTCCGTTTTCCACCACAAAACACCAGAAAATGGCCAAAAAGAGTAGAACTAGCTCACCTGCATTTACACTATGATTTGACTATTAGATGTTCAATGTTTATTTTGAAACAAATATTTAAAAAGGAATCATATTAAAATGAGAGTTTAGTTCACGTAACAGGATTGACCTTAAAATGAGGACAGGTTGTTGTTGTTTTTTACCTTAAAATGAATCACTAATAACATTAAATAAATAATAGCAACAAAATCACTAGGGCTTTACAATAATGGTAAAAACTTGGAGAAATGTTAAAATCTTCCTAGAAGTGACTTTATGTTTTGTTTTACCCCATATGTAACTCTGTTGTTGTTTTTATCGCACTGCTTTGCTTTGTCTTGGCCAGGTCGCAGTTGTAAATGAGAACTTGTTCTCAACTGGCTTACCTGGTTAAATAAAGGTGAAAAAATAAAAAATTAAAATAAAAAGGGTGCACAGAGGGACATGTCAAAATGCTTTGGCACTTTAGCAAGTGTTAATTCATATTAAAACACACAGTTAATAGAATTTTCGATTTGGTCAATATTAAATGGCACTTCATTTAATATAACAGGCTTGTAAATTTCAATATTGGTGCACAAATTTCTACTTAAAATATTAAAGGGACGCAAAAAGGGACTCATTTCGTGAAACGACCCTGTCACCATTCATGCCGCCAAAGGTAATTTATGATGCCTGTTGTACGATATCAACTATGTTTTACCACCGTTGAACATGCTGCGAGGAAGTGTTTGCATGTTTAGAAGAATAAATAATGGGACTATTTTATCCGTTTGTATTATTGTGTGAATTTGGGAGGTTGTTACCTATCTACAGTGTTCTGAAAGTTATTTGACGTTTATTTACATTTCTCACTTTCCTGTTGTTACTGTTCTGCTCTTTTTTAACTCCCTTGTCTGTAACTGTGCAGACAGTGCAACCAATAATTACGGTGACGTTCACTCATCCAACAGCTTCATTTGTATTTGTTTGTATCAAATCTATGTAAGCTTACACTGTACGTACACGTGGAGGGAACTTTTAATACAGTTACTCTTTAATCGCACTGTATGTCTGGGTCCCAAATGGTACCCTATTCCCTATAGGTGGCACCCTATTCCTTCTATAGTGTACTACTTTTGACCAGGGCCCAATGTTCTGGACAATGTTCTTGATGTATAGCCATACCTGTGGCTTTGTGAAGTAATGTTCCTAGAATGTTAAGGTTTTCGGTATGTAACATTGGACACTGCAGAATGGAACTCGATATTCCATAGTTTAACTGTCATCTCATTCATTCTTGCACATGATTGTTGTCACACAATGTGTTGTGTGAACCTTTTCCCCTGAAGGTCAACACTTCAACCTTTCTCTTACCTCATCATTTAAAGAGCGTGTAATGCTGGCCTATTAAAATCCCAGGGTTATGTCTTATCTTTGGTTTATATCTGTGGTTTCAATATTATTTTCTTAAAAGGTCCTCAAGTGTACTTCCAAGGCATCACATATTGACATCGTCAGTACGTGAGTATAATATCATCTCATATGAGTAATGCTCGCATACACTACATTGCCAAAAGTATGTGGACACATGTGCTCGTCGAACATCTCATTCCAAAATCATGGGCATTAATATGGAGTTGGTCCCCCCTTTGCTGCTATAACAGCCTCCACTCCTGTGGGAAGGCTTTTCACTAGAAGTTTGAACATTGCTGCGGGGACTTGCTTCCATTCAGCCACAAGAGCATTAGTGAGGTCGGGCACTGATGTTGGGCGATTAGGCCTGGCTCACAGTCAGCGTTCCAATTCATCCTAAAGGTGTTCGATGAGGTTGAGGTCAGGGCTCTGTGCAGGCCAGTCAAATTCTTCCACACCGATCTCGACAAACCATTTCTGTATGGAGCTCGCTTTGTGCACGGGGGCATTGTAATGCTGAAACAGGAAAGGGCCTTCCCCGAACTGTTGCCACACAGTTGGAAGCACAGAATCATCTAGAATGTCATTGTATGCTGTAGATTTCCCTTCACTGGAACTAAGGGGCCTAGCCCAAACCACGAAAAACAGCCCCAGACCATTATTCTTCCTCCACCAAACTTTACAGTTGGCACTATGCATTGGGGCACGTAGCGTTCTCCTGGCATCCGCCAAACCCAGATCCTTCCATCGGATTGCCCGATGGTGAAGCGTGATTCATCACTCTAGAGATCGCGTTTCCACTGATCCAGAGTCCAAAGGCGGCGACCTTTACACCACTCCAGCCGACGCTTGGCATTGCGCATGGTGATCTTAGGCTTGTGTGCGACTGCTCGGCCATGGAAACCCATTTCATGGAGCTCCTGACGAACAGTTGCTTCCAGAGGCAGTTTCCACTTCACAATAACAGCACTTACAGTTAACCGGGGGCAGCTCTAGCAGGGCAGAAATTTGACGAATTGACTTGTTGGAAAGGTGGCATCCTCTGACGCTACCACGTTGAAAGTCATTGAGCTCTTCAGTAAGGCCATTCTACTACCAATGTTTGTCTATGGAGATTGCATGGCTGGGTGCTCGATTTTATACACCTGTCAACAACGGGTGTGGCTGAAATAGCCAAATCCACTAATTTGAAGGGGTGTCCACATACTTTTTGTATATATAGTGTATCTCTGTCTTCAAACGTGACGTAAGTTGAAGTGCACTATTTTGTACATGAGGACCCATAGATGGGTTGGTTGTTTAGCAACAAAACTGACGCGTGCGCAACTATGGGGCAAAACAGACGGGGCTTAGATTAACAACATGTAAACTATATTTAGTCTCCAAATGTTTATTGAAAACGTAAATACATTTGCACAATGAGCACTTGTTGTCTCTCAAATACAACGTTACAGTTGTTGTTTAGATAGCTAGCGAATTTTTGCCATATTAGCATTGACATGACATCAGTCAAAACACTTCAAAGCAAGACATGGTATCAAGAACAAGATGAAACTAACTGAAATGAGTCACTTACAATTCCCCACATGGCAGTTTCTTATCATTGTTGGTAGCTATCTGGCCTTCCAGAATCACAACAACTCATGGACTTCTTCCCCATTTGAAGCGTGCCCATCGTTTTTTTGTGACGTTGTCAGATAACCCATCTATAGTGACTTCAATAACTTTGTTAATTTGCTTTAATCTTTAATAGTATTGTTTACTATCTGATCAGGTTGTCTACAACTTGAAATACTCTGTCGTATGCAAATGTACATTACTGGCCCAATTAAAACCAACGGGCAGAATGTAGCGCTGTGCTACACATTACTGCTGGATTTCTTTAAACGCTAATAACGGGAGACTACCATAGGGATATATAGAGATCATTACTTGGAAATAACGCGTTTTTGCATGGACATTACCATTGAGGGTTTCCACCATTTTAAGGTAGTTAACTGGGTGGGGATTCCTATGGGTTGGGAGCGATCAGCCAATGATCAGAGCACTCTGTTCTTCTTCAAATTGGTTTGCCTAGTTTGTAAATGGCTTTAAGCCTAGTTTGACCGTCATCAAGTGGCCAAAATTAATTAATGACACGATTTGGTTCAAGACTCCAGCACTGCAGGTGGCGGTAAGTCACCAATATTAACTTTACACTTTTTTTTTCAAACGAAGAAGAAAATGGACTATTTTAAGATGGAGATAGCCTCAATGGCTCTGCCCATAATGGCACAGATACAATGTTGCTATCTCTATACATCTCTATGGAGATTACATGCACCTGCATATAAAAGCGAACTTGCTTGATACCAAAAAACCCCACAAGAATAAACCAGCAGATGGCGGGCATGTTCACCAGGACGCAACGTTTTGTAAAGTTCAGATATAAATATGCTATGTGGAACAAACATGCTTCTCTGACAGGTAGCATAAGGAATCAAGTCTGCTCTATTCGTGGCATTTCTATCTGCAACGTTTCGACTACTGAATGTGGCCCAGTTGATCTCTCATTGTTACCGCGTCTAGTGATTGGTCCCGTTCCCCTTGCTCAGACGTTGCACGCATCAACCAATGGTTTGCGTGCCACGTCATCGACTGACAGATTGCTATAATGCTGCGTTCACGTGTTAGTCGGAACTAGGAAACTCTGAAATGTCCAACTTGCTAACTGGTTGTAGTTAAACACCTGCCTTGTTCAACCTGTTTGCATGTCAGAGTTTCCTTGTTCCAATTAGTAAGTGAACGCGACATAACTTTTAGCAGACGCTCTTATCCAGAGCGACTTGCAGTTAGTGAGTGCACATGGGAAACGAACCCACAACCCTGGCGTTGCAAGCGCCATGCTCTACCAACTGAGCTACAGGGGACTACTAACATATGATGTGGTTAGCTGATACTGTATGTAAAATACCTATCCAGGCGTTGTAAGATCTGGGCGCGTTCCTCTGCCCAGGCGTTGCCTGACGCCTGCCAGATCTTACAACGCCTGGATATGTATTTTACGTATTAGCTAACCACATCATATGTTATAGCAATCTGTCAGTTGATGAAACAGTCGATGACGTGGCACACATCCATTGGTTGATGCATGCAACGTCTGATCAGGGGAAGGTGACCATTATGATACCAGACAGCTGCTTCTAGGATATCTACTGTCGCCCCCAATTCAATATTGACCTATCAGGAGCATCAGAAACCGTAAGGCTGATGAATGTAAAAATACTTATTAGGGATATAACAATACAGAAGTAGTAGGCCTATATTTCATTCAAACGTTTCACCTTTATTTGCAAAATAATATAATATATGCCATTTGAAATTACTATTTGACTACATTTTCATTTGATAAAACATATACATTATATAACTCAATCACGATTGACTTGATTTACATATTTCAAATATGGACAGGATATTTTATCCCTGATCTTGATGAGAAATGACCATGGACAAAAGGTGATCCATTTTGGCATTCCCTTTATTTACAAAAAATATGCCTCTAAAATAGGAAAGAACACGATTCTAAAGTCAAGAAATAACTGAAAGATTATGTTGGCAACTGCATGTTATGGCAAATACTAGATTGATCAATAGAGAGGAACAAATAGACCTACAGCGAAACAACGCGACCAAGTAGATGAAGACTCGACTAAAGTGAGTTTATGCCGCGTTCAAAACAACTGGGAACACAGAAATAAAACGAACTCCGACTGGGAAAAATCTATTTGAACGGTCATCCAACTTGGAATTCCAACTCGGGAACTCTGGCCTCTTTCTAGAGTAGAGCTCCGACTTTTCCGACCTGAAGATCACTGACGTCATGATTTCGTATTTTTACGAGTTCCCAGTTGTTTTGAACACGGCATTAGAGACATTACTAAAGGCCTTTGCATACTGTACATCGGATTCAGTCTTTTACGATTATCATGTCACACTGTGTGATGTTACCTAATTAAAATCTTGATATCAACCTGTCCAGATTGTACTATATACAGTGGGGAGAACAAGTATTTGATACACTGCCGATTTTGCAGGTTTTCCTACTTACAAAGCATGTAGAGGTCTGTAATTCTTATCATAGGTACACTTCAACTGTGAGAGACGGAATCTAAAACAAAAATCCAGAAAATCACATTGTATGATTTTTAAGTAATTAATTTGCATTTTATTGCATGACATAAGTATTTGATCACCTACCAACCAGTAAGAATTCCGGCTCTCACAGACCTGTTAGTTTTTCTTTAAGAAGCCCTCCTGTTCTCCACTCATTACCTGTATTAACTGCACCTGTTTGAACTCGTTACCTGTATAAAAGACACCTGTCCACACACTCAATCAAACAGACTACAACCTCTCCACAATGGCCAAGACCAAAGAGCTGTGTGAGGACATCAGGGATAAAATTGTAGACCTGCACAAGGCTGGGATGGGCTACAGGACAATAGGCAAGCAGCTTGGTGAGAAGGCAACAACTGTTGGCGCAATTATTAGAAAATGGAAGAAGTTCAAGATGACGGTCAATCACCCTCAGTCTGGGGCTCCATACAAGATCTCACCTCGTGTGGCATCAATGATCATGAGGAAGGTGAGGGATCAGCCCAGAACTACACGGCAGGACCTGGTCAGTGACCTGAAGAGAGCTTGGACCACAGTCTCAAAGAAAACCATTAGTAACACACTACGCCGTCATGGATTAAAATCCTGCAGCGCACGCAAGGTCCCCCTGCTCATGCCAGCACATGTCCAGGCCCATCTGAAGTTTGCCAATGACCATCTGGATGATCCAGAGGAGGAATGGGAGAAGGTCATGTGGTCTGATGAGACAAAAATAGAGCTTTTTGGTCTAAACTCCACTCGCCGTGTTTGGAGGAAGAAGAAGGATGAGTACAACCCCAAGAACACCATCCCAACCGTGAAGCATGGAGGTGGAAACATCATTCTTTGGGGTCGCTGCGGTAAAACGTTTATTTTGATTGGGTGCATTATATTTAGATTTTGTGCATTTATCAAAATCCCATCAGGTAGCCTGATTTCAGATGTCATGTAAATAAGATTATTAGGGAAATCGTTCTTCTTGCACAGCATGTAAATGTTTAAATCAAACTATTATATTAATCTGACTCAGGCAAAATTGCTATGGGAGATGGGGGGACATGTTCACCCCAATATTCATAACAGATCGATTTGTCCCCCACAATAATTTATTTAAAATCAACAACAAAAAATTGGGTTGGAGGCCACCAGATAGCAAATTAACATGTCATAAGCAATGGCAAAATGTGTAGAATTGCAGGAAATTAGCTTTAATGGTCGACTTTGGGCACGAAAAACGGTCCAACTCCTCCTCTTTCTCCATTTTCAACAGAAATGGTGTGTGTATTTTAAATATTCCCACAGAGTATCTTTAAAAAATGCCTTTCGTGAACTAACCCCCCCCCCCTTCAACGAATCAGCAAGTTGGTCATTTCCGAGTTTCCTAGTTCCGACTAGCATGTGAACACTGCATATGAACTTGGGCTTACAAATTCTTGAAAACCTTAATTTAGGGTTAGGCATAAGGTTAGCAGTGTGGTTAAGGTTAGGTTTTAAATCGGATTTTAAGAAGATACATTGTAGAAATGGGCAGGGTTTAGCCATAATTATGACAGATTGGTGGAGGGCTGCAACCTGGTCTCAGAGCATTTTGTATTATTCTGTACATAAATCAGAGACACTACATTTAGTACAATATGTTACGTTTGTTTATTAATTTGTGGATGTCACCCATTTCGTATGATATGTTACGAATTACAATTCTTATTATATGTTGCGAATGAGCAAAACGTACAATGTGTTATAAATGTGCAAAACGTATGATATGTTATGATCTCTAGCAAGGTGCCTAACGTTAGCTAGCTGACTAACGTTAGCTAGGGGTTAGGGGTTAAGTTTAGGAGTTAGGTTAAAGTTAGGGTTAGGGTTAGGGGAAGGGTTAGCTAAAATGGTTAGGGGAAGGGTTAGCTAACATGGTTAGGGGAAGGGTTAGCTAACATGCTAAGTAGTTGCAAAGTAGCTAAAAAGTAGTAAGTAGTTGAAAAGTTACTAAAATGCTAAAGATGTCCGTGATGAGATTCGAACTCGCAATCTCTGGGTTGCTAGACGTTCGCGTTATACGCCCAAGTTGTTGTGCTTATGGATTGTTTCATTATGCAGTGTAGCCTACTATCTATAGCTATATACAGTATTTAGCTGCTATTTATAAATAATAATATGGCATTTAGCAGACGCTTTTATCCAAAGCGACTGACAGTCATGCGTGCATACATTTTTGTGTATGGGTGGTCCCGGGGATCGAACCCACTACCCTGGCATTACAAGCGCCGTGCTCTACCAGCTGAGCTACAGAGGAACACCAAACGTTTTATATCACCTAACAATGAGGGAGAAAGTAGTTGGCTTGAGGATAAATTTAGCCACTATTTTATTGTTGAACTCTGAAGTCCTCCTGCGACATTGTCCATTGCGCTTCGCACAATTTAAATGTAGTCTTGAATGATGCATGCCAAGATACTGTACACCAGAGATAAGGGACTGTTGATATTGCAACCACACAACTCAAACACTGGTTCACCAGTATGAAGAAAATTGCAAACCACTTTTTTTGTTTTGTTTGAGCCCTCAAGAACTGTTGTCCACTAAAGACGATGATAATCTGTTTGCATCTGCCAATTTATTGGCTGTCCTGTATCCAGACGACCTGTCCAAGAGCTTCCTATTGTGGTGGATATTTTAATCAATAATGAGGAGAGACCAGGTCAATCACCAATCAGAATATTAGCTTTATTAAAAACGTGTCGATAAGGAAGCTGGTCACAATACCCACACCGAAGTGAATAGAGTGAGAGCTCAACGAACAGGAACTGCTGACGTCTTATATAGTGGACCTAAAAATGCTTAGTCATGGCTGGTTCCACCCCTCCCCGGCAGATCAGGAGCTACCTTGTTTTCTTCTTGTGGCTATGTGTATCGGGGTCATGGCGCACAAACAAGTGATAAAGTTAGCTCAGTTACAGGCCCATATCGCTACACAGCTGTGCCATTGGGAGATAGTAGAAGACAGGATGAACTGAAAAACGGTGGTCACTCTGTCTTGACCGTGTGACCAGGTTACTCAGAAGCAACGAGAAATTTGAAACAATACAGGTCTATCTATTCCTCATGTTTATCTCTATCCCGTGTCCTTGACTACACGCCCAGACCAGCTGCAGGGAGCTAGAGGGAACCATCCTTGTGAAAAGCACAGCATTGGTAGTTAAGAAATGTCTCTACTATTTTCCTGATGTTCCTAACGACAATCAAGCTGTTTTTACCATCCCTGTAACTGTGGCTTCAGAGAGATCGTTTTCTGAACTAAAACTCATAAAGAACTACCTAAGAACAAAGCATGCCGCGTGCACACAGGTTATTGCCGTAAGGTACACTGCTCAAAAAAATAAAGGGAACACTAAAATAACACATCCTAGATCTGAATGAATGAAATAATCTTATTAAATACTTTTTTTCTTTACATAGTTGAATGTGCTGACAACAAAATCACACAAAAATGATCAATGGAAATCAAATGTATCAACCCATGGAGGTCTGGATTTGGAGTCACCCTCAAAATTAAAGTGGAAAACCACACTACAGGCTGATCCAACTTTGATGTAATGTCCTTAAAACAAGTCAAAATGAAGCGCAGTAGTGTGTGTGGCCTCCACGTGCCTGTATGACCTCCCTACAACACCTGGGCATGTTCCTGATGAGGTGGCGGATGGTCTCCTGAGGGATCTCCTCCCAGACCTGGACTAAAGCATCCGCCAACTCCTGGACAGTCTGTGGTGCAACGTGGCGTTGGTGGATGGAGCGAGACATGATGTCCCAGATGTGCTCAATTGGATTCAGGTCTGGGGAACGGGCGGTCCATAGCATCAATGCCTTCCTCTTGCAGGAACTGCTGACACACTCCAGCCACATGAGGTCTAGCATTGTCTTGCATTAGGAGGAACCCAGGGCCAACCGCACCAGCATATGGTCTCACAAGGGGTCTGAGGATCTCATCTCGGTACCTAATGGCAGTCAGGCTACCTCTGGCGAGCACATGGAGGGCTGTGCGGCCCCCCAAAGAAATGCCACCCCACACCATGACTGACCCACCGCCAAACCGGTCATGCTGGAGGATGTTGCAGGCAGCAGAACGTTCTCCACGGCGTCTCCAGACTCTGTCACGTCTGTCACTTGCTCAGTGTGAACCTGCTTTCATCTGTGAAGAGCACAGGGCGCCAGTGGCGAATTTGCCAATCTTGGTGTTCTCTGGCAAATGCCAAACGTCCTGCACGGTGTTGGGCTGTAAGCACAACCCCCACCTGTGGACGTCGGGCCCTCATACCACCCTCATGGAGTCTGTTTCTGACCGTTTGAGCAGACACATGCACATTTGTGGCCTGCTGGAGGTCATTTTGCAGGGCTCTGGCAGTGCTCCTCCTGCTCCTCCTTGCACAAAGGCGGAGGTAGCAGTCCTGCTGCTGGGTTGTTGCCCTCCTACGGCCTCCTCCACGTCTCCTGATGTACTGGCCTGTCTCCTGGTAGCGCCTCCATGCTCTGGACACTACGCTGACAGACACAGCAAACCTTCTTGCCACAGCTCGCATTGATGTGCCATCCTGGATGAGCTGCACTACCTGAGCCACTTGTGTGGGTTGTAGACTCCCTCTCATGCTACCACTAGAGTGAAAGCACCGCCATCATTCAAAAGTGACCAAAACATCAGCCAGGAAGCATAGGAACGGAGAAGTGGTCTGTGGTCACCACCTGCGAAACCAGTCCTTTATTGTGGGTGTCTTGCTAATTACCTATAATATCCACCTGTTGTCTATTCCATTTGTACAACAGCATGTGAAATGTATTGTCAATCAGTGTTGCTTCCTAAGTGGACAGTTTGATTTCACAGAAGTGTGATTGACTTGGAGTTACATTGTGTTGTTTAAGTGTTCCCTTTATTTTTTTGAGCAGTGTACATTTTATATAGTCTTCACAATACATGCGCTGCATCACAACAAAAATAATCACGCTAGACATTAGCAACTTCTTCTGTGGTTTACTACTGGTACCACCAGTGGTGTAAAGTACTTCAGTAAAAAATAATTTAAAGTACTACTTAAGTAGTTGTTTGGGGTATCTGTACTTTACTTTATTATTTATATTTTTTACAACTTTTACTTTTACTTCACGACATTCCTAAAGTAAATGATGTACTTTTTACTCCATACATTTTCCCTGACACCCAAAAGTACTGGTTACATTTTGAATGCTTAGCAGGACAGAAAATGGTCCAATTCACGCACGTATCAAGAGGACAGCCCTTGTCATCCCTACTGCCTCTGATCTGGCGGACCCACTAAACACTAATGCTTCGTTTGTAAAAGATGTCTGAGTGTTGGAGTGTGCCCCTGGCTATCCGTAAATAAATAAAAACACGAAAATTGTTAGTAATTAGTAATTACATTTACTTTTGATACTTAAGTATATTTAAAACCAAATACTTTTAGACTTTTACTCAAGTAGTATTTTACTGGGTGACTTTCACTTTTACTTGAGTCATTTTCTATTTAGGTATCTTTACTTTTACTCAAGTATGACAATTGAATACTTTTTCCACCACTGGGTACCGCATGGCAAAGCAATGCACAAGTTGGAAAAATCCAACGATGTGACACACTGCATGCAGTGTCAAGCACTGCAACCTAGTCCTGAGATGAGTCGCAACAGTGTGAATTGCCTCCCAATGAAATGAATGGACTTCTGCCAGAACAGCCAATTTATGCTTGATCTGAAAATGTGGTCGGAGGCTTCGTATGGAGAGTGTGACGCAATCGCTGAGGCTCCGGAGGCATGCAGCGGCCAAGTCAAGCTCTGTACGGAATCGCTGTGCGACTCTCAAATGTTGTAACAATGCTGAGGGCTCCGTATAGCTCCGCATTGACATGATTGGTTGACCGTAGATGGGGGCGGTAAGTCCTGTATAAACACACACTCACTTTTTGACAACTTCCTTCACAATAGCTCTGCTCCGCTAAGCGCAAGAAGTATGAAAGCCCTGACGTCTCAGAGGCTGTATCGCAGTAAATCGGGTGACAGATTGACCATGCAGAGCCTTTAAGATCCACTCATTGCACTGGCGCCATTGTAGCCTTGACCACAGCATTTGTTCACCGATATCCCCTTACTTTCAATCAGTTAAATTATTTTCCCAGGCCTGAGGCACTTTGATCAGTCACATTCCTGAAGCCCAAGTAACAAACCCTTAGCTTCCTAGTACATATGGAAATTCAAAAGGTTTATGAACAGTAGGGAGGCGATGTACCGGTATAGAGTCAATGTGCGGGGGGCACCGGTTAGTCGAGGTAACTGAGGTAATATGTACATGAGGGTAGAGTTTAAGTGACTATGCATAAATAATGAACAGAGTAGCAGCAGCGTAAAATAGTCCTGGTAGCCATGATTAGCTGTTCAGGAGTCTTATGGCTTGGGGGTAGAAGCTGTTAAGAAGCCTTTTGGACCTAGACTTGGCGCTCTGGTACCGCTTGCCATGCGGTAGCAGAGAGAACAGTCTATGACTAAGGTAGCTGGAGTCTTTGACAATTTGTGGGGCCTTCCTCTGACACTGCCTGGTATAGAGGTCCTGGATGGCAGGAATCTTGGCCCCAGTGATGTTCTGAACATTATTATACACTGAACAAAAATATAAATGCAACATGCAACAATTTCAAAGATTTTACTGAGTTACAGTTCATATAAGGAAATCAGTGTGACCACCATTGGCTCGTGCAGCGTGACACATCTCATTTACATTACATTTACGTCATTTAGCAAACGCTCTTATCCAGAGCGACTTACAAATTGGTGCATTCACCTTGGGATAACCACTTTACAATGTTTTTTTAAAATTTATTCATTTTTTGGGTGGGGTGGGGTAAGGGGGGGGGTAGAAGGATTACTTTATCCTATCCCAGGTATTCCTTATAGAGGTGGGGTTTCAAGTGTCTCCGGAAGGTGGTCAGTGACTCCACTGTCCTGGTGTCGTGAGGGAGCTTGTTCCATCATTGGGGTGCCAGAGCAGCGAACAGTTTTGACTGGGCTTAGCGGGAACTGTGCTTCAGCAGAGGTAGGGGGGCCAGCAGGCCAGAGGTGGATGAACGCAATGCCCTCGTTTGGGTGTAGGGACTGATCAGAGCCTGAAGGTACGGAGGTGCCGTTCCCCTCACAGCTCCGTAGGCAAGCACCATGGTCTTGTAGCAGATGTGAGCTTCAACTGGAAGCCAGTGGAGTGTGCGGAGGAGCGGGGTGACGTGAGAGAACTTGGGAAGGTTGAACACCAGACGGGCTGCGACATTCTGGATGAGTTGTAGGCAGGGAGGGAGCCCAGCCAACAGCGAGTTGCAGTAATCCATAGAGTTCATCAGGCTGTTGATTGTGGCCTGTGGAATGTTGTCCCACTCCTCTTCAATGGCTGTGTGAAGTTGCTGGAACACGCTGTCATACACATTTACATTTTAGTAGACGCTCTTATCCAGAGCGACTTACAGTTAGTGACATTTTTTTTATTTTTATACTGGCCCCCCGTGGGAATCGAACCCACAACCCTGGCATTGCAAACGCCATGCTCTATCAACTGAGCTACATCCCTGCCGGCCATTCCCGGTCAAGACCCTGGTGAGGATGACGAGCACGCAGATGAGCTTCCCTGAGACGGTAGTTTGTGCAGAAATCCTTCGGTTGTGTAAACCCACAGCTGTCCGAGTAGCTGGTCTCAGACGATTCCTCAGGTGAAGAAGCCGGATGTGGAGGTCCTGGGCTGGCGTGGTTACATGTGGTCTGCGGTTGTGAGGCCAGTTGAATGTACTGGTGGACATTCCTGCAGTCATCATGCCAATTGCACACTCCCTCAAAATGTGAGACACCTGTGTTACTTCCCGTGGCTATGATAAGATTAGCTGTAATATGGAACATTTATCTCTGCCCCTTCTCTGGAAGAAGAAAAAAAAAGGGAGGACCTTGCTTGGACCTTGCGGGACCTTGCTTGGACCTTGCGGGGCCCCGTGAAACTGCGCTACACCACTGGGGTAGGTTTATTGGT
Source organism: Coregonus lavaretus (assembly GCF_964263955.1). Taxonomy (NCBI): domain Eukaryota; kingdom Metazoa; phylum Chordata; class Actinopteri; order Salmoniformes; family Salmonidae; genus Coregonus; species Coregonus lavaretus. Next base: position 102,326 of record NW_028161406.1, read on the forward strand.
GTGGTTTCAGTCACAGATTAAGCCCAATCCTGGACTAAAAGGCATTTTCAATGGAGTGTGGAGAATGAAACAGAGCCTGACATCTCTGTCTGTGGCTGCCATTGTCCTGTTGGTTGAACACCACAGCTCCTCCTCCCTACTCTCACGGTGCTATTCAATCAAAACTGCCTTCCGGATTTCGTGGAGGAGTCAAAACAACCTCCCTCCTCCTATGCAAACAAAGTTTGCCTGAATTCCAAATTTCGTTTGGTTTCATGACTGTAAATATGGTTCTGAGAGCAGGAATTAAAACTTAGACTGCAGTGGAAGAATGCTGTTGTTGTGTTTTACATATCCTGTAAATCAGGTTAATGGGTTTGATTGAATGTGTTCTGTATCGTTCATACTTCAAAACAAATGTTTGATTGCTCTCTATCCTGGGAAAGATCTCTCTCCTCCTTCATTTCAGTGGTATCATTTCAGAATGATAACTGGTATCAATAAAGGAGACATAAATAAATAAATAAATCCAAGAGTTTTTACCACCAGCAATATTACAAGTCCTAGTGGCGACAGGCTGCTTATCTAGAAAGGCCCATAGTAGGGTGTTCCGCCTCTCATTATTTAACTGCAAGTTAGCCTACCCTAAAACTTGGGCTCGTCCGGGATTTGAACCCGGGACCTCTCGCACCCTAAGCGAGAATCATACCCCTAGACCAACGAGCCTGTCTGTCTAGAGAAAAAGAGGTTTTTGAAATGAATTTCAATGCCACGCATGTCATGAAAACTTCGGTTATTCACTGGTACTGCACTGGCATATGATGGCGCTGAGAAGTACTGTTGTTGAATTTTGGGCGTTTTGACAATGGCCACGCAAATCTGTAGGTCAGGACTCAACTACAGGGAGATCAGAGCTGGGGAATTAGCTCAAATGGGAGAGTGCTCGCTTAGCATGTGAGAGGTAGCGCTACAAAGTCATAATTATGTCTAAACTCCGCCTATTTCTAAAATGTTTATTCTTAAAATCTGATTTTAACCTTAACTACACTGCACAACTTATGCCCTGACCTTAAATTAAGACCAAAACGCAAATTTTAGTTGTCATTAATTTTTACGAGAGAGACCATTTTGACTTTATGGCTGTGGTAACTAGTGACAACCATGAGAGCTTGAGTCCTACCAATTATATATATCCTACCCCAACATACATTGCACTTGAGTTAAAATGGATGATAATGTGTGTTATGAGAATATGAGTATCTGTCTCGTTGGTCTAGGAGCATGATTCTCTTATAGGGTGCGAGAAGTCCCGGGTTCAAATCCCGGACGAGCCCACGGGGGGCCAGTATGAAAAACAAAAACAAAAAAACAACAACAAAAAATATATGCACTCACTAACTGTAAGTCGCTCTGGAAAAGAGCGTCTGCTAAATGACTAAAATGTAAATATTGCATTCTCAATGATTGAATGTGTTCTGTATCGTTCATAGTTCAAAACAAATGTTTGATTGCTCTCTATCCTGGGAAAGATCTCTCTCCTCCATCATTTCAGAATGATAACTGGTATCAATAAAGGAGACATAAATAAATCCAAGAGTTTTTACCACCAGCAATATTACAAGTCCTAGTGGCGACAGGCTGCTTATCTAGAAAGGCCCATAGAACAGGTGGGCATATAGTAGGGTTTTCCGCCTCTCATTATTTAACTGCAAGTTAGCCTACCCTAAAACTTGGGCTCGTCCGGGATTTGAACCCAGGACCTCTCGCACCCTAAGCGAGAATCATACCCCTAGACCAACGAGCCTGTCTGTCCAGATAAAAAGAGGTTTTTGAAATTAATTTCAATGCCACACATGTCATAAAAACTTCGGTTATTCACTGGTACTGCACTGGCATATGGCGGCGCTGAGAAGTACTGCTGTTGAATTTTGGGCGTTTTGACAATGGCCACGCAAATCTGTAGGTCAGGACTCAACTACAGGGAGATCAGAGCTGGGGAATTAGCTCAAATGGGAGAGTGCTTGCTTAGCATGTGAGAGGTAGCACTACAAAGTCATAATTATGTCTAAACTCCGCCTATTTCTAAAATGTTTATTATTAAAATCTGATTTTAACCCTAACCTTAACTACAGAGAATATGAGCATCTGTCTCGTTGGTCTAGGAGCATGATTCTCTCTTAGGGTGCGAGAGGTCCCGGGTTCAAATCCCGGACGAGCCCAAAAAACAACAACAAAAAATATATGCACTCACTAACTGTAAGTCGCTCTGGATAAGAGCGTCTGCTAAATGACTAAAATGTAAATATTGCAGTCTCTATACTGTACTCTAGTAGGCCTGCTCTATCTATGATTATTGTACCTTGTCACTGCCACAGTTGACAACGATGTACAAATTCCAACCAGCAATCATTTGACCAAAACCTCCCACCACCTGAACAGTTTCTTCACCCGGGCTGTGGCCCTCACCATCTGGCCCATTGAGACTAAAGGACTATGCACTCCATGCTGCACACGATGTTTGTGTACAAGCCATCTCTGAACTGTACACAAAATAACTGCACTATACTGCATTGCACTCTGTCCATCTCTCTGCATTTAGATATATTCATACTGATACTGTAAATGTGTACATCCACTGTGTTTCAACCGTATACCCACTGTGTATCAACCGTATACCCACTGTACATTTGTATATCTGCTAATTATCTTACAGCTCTATCCTCACTCTACCTAGTTTTATATAATGTATGTCAACTTTGTTTAAACTCTGTCTCTAAATGTTGTCTAGCAGCAACATATCCCCAAGTAACATTCTGATTATATTGTCTATCACTAGTAGCACCATATCAAATCAAATCAAATCAAATTGTATTTGTCACATGCGCCGAATACAACAGGTGTAGTAGACCTTACAGTGAAATGCTTACTTACAAGCCCTTAACCAACAATGCAGTTAAGAAAAAAATATCTAAAAAAATATCTAAAAAATACAATATAAAATAATACGAAATAAAAGTTACAAATAATTAATGAGCAGCAGTAAAAATAACAATAGCGAGGCTATATACAGGGGATACCGGTACCAAGTCAATGTGCGGGGGCACCGGTTAGTCGAGGTAATTGGGGTAATATGTACATGTAGGTAGAGTTATGAAAGTGACTATGCATAGATAATAAACAGAGAGTAGCAGCAGCGTAAAATAGGGGTGGGGGGGGTCAGTGCAAATAGTCCAGGTAACCATTTGATTAGAAGCCTCTTGGACCTAGACTTGGTGCTCCGGTATCGCTTGCCGTGCAGTAGCAGAGAGAACAGTCTATGACTAGCTGTACCGGAGTGGTACTATTAGCCCACCGCCTAGCACGCTAGCAGATAACTAACGTAACTAGCTAGTTTACATATGGCCGTGGACCGACAAACCAAACTCAGAAAGACCCGAGGATTTTGAAGATAAATACAGCAACTATTCTGCGCTCGCCTTTCCAATGAGTTTGTCATAGTGGTGACATTGGCGCTTCCTAGCGCGCTACTAGTTGACTAGTCTGATTATCGGTAACATTCTGAGTATGTTGTCTATCACTAGCAGCACCATATCACCAAGTAACATTCTGAGTATGTGTACACGTACTTGGCGAATAAAGGTGATTCTGATTTGCACAAGCCTAGTGATATTGATTCAGATTCAGAATAATTGACTAAAGTTGTGTGGATGGAAGATACACTGTCTCATCATTCACTTCAGGTGTACATTCCCCCCACCAAAAAAAGTGCCATACATGTTTAACCAAAGGAATTATCATATAATTGTATAAATAAATATAAAGCGGTTCATACTGTATTTGACACCAACACATTCCTCTACAGTAGGTGGCGTGATGAGCATTCCGAACTGAAACATAATCCAACCACGCGAAGAAGAAATCCCTCACATGCGCGTGCGTGCGTACAGAGCAGAAAGGCGTAATTGCGTCGACCGGAAACTTTTACGTCCTTTCTGAAGCGGACTGCCATCATGGTGAGTTCGCCATGAAGCTTGTGAATTATGAAAAACGGATTAAATATAATATTCCTTATTGTTAAGCACCCTCAACTGATGTGTAAATGCATAGCGTATCACTATGTTCGCTTTATTAGCGTTTAGGCTTTTGATGAAAATGGTTTCGATGGGTTTTGGACATAAAACATTTCGATGTTCCGCCTGCTACAACGTGGTGAAGAACAGGCCGATAATCAGACTAGTCAACTAGTAGCGCGCTAGGAAGCGCCAATGTCACCACTATGACAAACTCATTAGAGAGGCGAACGCTGAATAGTTGCTGTATTTATCTTCAAAATCCTCGGGTCTTTCTTATTTTGAGTTTGTCGGTCCACGGCCATATGTAAACTAACTAGTTACGTTAGTTATCTGCTAGCGTGCTAGGCGGTGGGCTACTAGTATCACTCCGGTACAGCTTGCTAGCGTCTAGACTTCTCGGTCTTGGTGTTTCCCACAAACTAATAGCCATGCCACAATTGTAAATCACATTTGTAAAACGTGTAGCTAGCTAACCAAGATAACCCATCTAAATTTTGACAGTTTCGGGAGCGTTATAAGAAAGTAGCTAGCTAGAAGACCACCATTAAAGTGTTTTGTCTCTTTGCTGGCTCTCTACCTACCTAGCAAGTTAACAACCCTCATTTGTTGCAGGTGTTCAAGCGCTACGTTGAGATCGGCCGCGTTGCCTACATCTCTTTCGGGCCCCACGCAGGCAGCTTGGTGGCCATCGTCGATGTCATCGACCAAAACAGAGTAAGCATAGCATTGATGATATCCTGACTGAGGTCTCCCAACTCTCTTCCTTTTAAGTTACTGGTTGTGCAGGCTTGCTCCAACCCTGCAGTAACATGTCAGATTCACATAATCAACTAGTCACAGTCTTCTTTCTGGCCTGGAATTGGTTGACTGGTGTTGCTGCAGGGCTGGAACATAAGCCTGGAGTTGGGAGAGCAGGCTCTAAACCAGCACCTGTATCACCTACTCTGCTAGCGTTTATATTTCTGTTAGTCTTTTATCCACCAACCCTTCTCCAGAGTCCTGCTTCAAAGTATTGTCCAATGAGCTAATCAAAAACTCACCTTTGTGTGAGTGGTAGAGCCAGGTTGTTGACGTAATGTAAACTACCACATAGAGCAGTTAATTTAATAATGGTTCAACTCAGCATAGACATGTTTGATTAAACTGGCTGTGGTGTTTGTCTCAGGCACTGGTGGATGGACCCTGCACAGGGGTGAAGAGACAGTCAATGCCTTTCAAGTGCATGCAGCTCACTGACTACGTCATCAAAGTCCCACACAGGTGAGTGAGAGGACCTCAGGGGTGTATTCACTAGGAATCAAGCAGAAGCAAACTGAATGAAACAGGGAAGTACTTACCTAACTTTGTCCAATATGAACTTATTTGCTTTGCAAAATGTTTTGCTACGGTTTGCACAAATGAATACATTCCAGTCCTCTATCAAGATATTGATTGGTTCAGTCAGTTGTATTACAGCTGGTCTGGTACAAAAACGTGCACACACAAACACTTCAATGAACTGTTTGGCTGTTGCTTTTGCATTTTCCTGTGGTGGATTTTGAGTCACAGACCTACTGCAGGAGCCTCACAGAACACACGGCTACCTCTGGCTCTTTGCTCATTTCCATCCTCTGGGCCATAACCCTTCCTGTGTTGCAGTGCTCGTCAGAAGTTTGTGAAACGCGCCTGGGAGAAGGCCCAAGTCACAGAGAAGTGGGCAGAAAGCAACTGGGCCAAGAAGATCGAAGCCAGGCAAAAGGTACGGAGTGTTTTAGATTGCTTTTAGCTGCTAGTCAAAAGGAAACTCCTGATGGGGTCCACGTGTTTCTGGACTAGGGCTTCTATCTCCTTAGTAACCCTGGGGCTGTGTTTTCTAAATGGATGGGGGAGGGGGGAGATTGGTCTGCTTGTGGGTAACAGTTGGTTCCTCGAGGGTTGTGGCTAAACATTTTGTGAAATGGGACACAGGATAGTTCAATAGGCTTTAGGTGAATCACTGCCCACATCAACATTTTTGGCTTGCTATGCTACTGCAATGTTCCTGCAACTCCAGGGTGGTGGTCACAATGAACCATACGGAAGCAAATGGGCCAAAACGGGGAAGGACCTACCTGAATCTGTCCACTAAGCAAATATTCTTCATTTCTGTTGCAAAAATGTTTTGCTTAAGCGCTGCTAATGCCTACGTCTCCGCTGTAACTGTTGTGTCTCTGCAGAGGGCACAGATGTCCGACTTTGACCGCTTCAAGGTGATGAAGGCCAAAAGGATGGTAAGTGGAGAAAACGTTCAGATTATTCATTATTATATTGAATATTTTGGGTTTCACATGAGATGTACATTGACAAGATGTTGTATTTGAACCCCAGGACAACACATTAAGGGTTTTAATGTATGTGACAATAAAACCTAAAGGGAAATAAATCTTATTTGCATAGTGGTAAGTGATAAAATACTTGTCCCCAATGATTGACTGGTCACTGATTTTGCTGTTTGTGTCCACAGAGGAACAAGGTCATCAAGCATGAGGTGAAAAGGCTGCAGAAAGAGGCAGCGAAGAAGGCGTGATCTATCATTAATAAATCCTCTGGTTGAAATGTTCTCCTTCCTCTGGTCTTTTACTACTGCTCATCACCTGTCAATCACAGCATAGGTCTAGCTAAGAGTAAAGACACACATTTCTAGATCACGTTTCGAAACTGCACCTTTCCAAAATGTAACCCGGGTGTCGCTATAGCGTTGCACACACTGCGACTAGGAACTTTAAAGCAGCGTGTCTTTTTAATTTCTAGGCCTTTCTCCTAATCTACACGTTGAATCGCTTCGGTTTGTCGCAAACCAGCAGGTGATTGCTAATTTACTGCAGCCATCCGCTGCCACTTGTCTTTGCAGTGTCTGTTTGAAGGTACATCTGGCTCATGTTTCAGACGGGTGAAATGTTGGAATATATATATTTTTTTAAACCATGAAAAGAGCAAGTGAACCACTGATATTATGATTGTATAATCTGCATTGCAGAGCAGCAGGCAGTTTGTGCTCCTGAAACCTCTGACGACTAGTACAGGTCACAATCACAGTAACTGGCTCGGGGTGACGTAAGCGCTGACTGATATATTTCTTTAGTGTAATGGCTCACTTGAATTAACACAAATAATTAACAAATCACTACTTTATTTTTTTCTTGGCATTATGGTCATGTACATGTTCAGTGTAACTAATTCAATTGAGCGTGTCAGTTTCAAATGGTAACTGGTGGAAACTGGCATCCTGTATCAGATAACTGAATGTGACGCAGCTGCTATGCTATTCTCTTTTAATGCAGTAGGTGGTGAAAGATTGAGAAACTGCCAAATAAGCTCAAATTTGCTTTTCTAAAGCCTTGTTCATGGCAGTTAAGTGACTCATCCTATTTGCTTACGTGATTCCAATCTTTTTTTGCTGCCATCTGAACAGCCAAAAAGCACATGGAATCCGATATTTCGCACACCTGTCGTTACTATGACAACTAGCGTAGCCATGTCAGTGAATGACTGCTTATGAATAAACACATCCGATTTTGTCACTTGTAATGTGCCGTTTGGACAATCGGTATTCAAAAACTGATTTGAAAAAGCTAAACTGATTTGCGCATTAAGGCCTGCTGTGGCAGCAAGGCTTAGTGATCAAAGCTGTTCACACATTCTAAGGCGGGGTAGACGCACCTCATCAAACATTTGATAAATATTTTACAGTTTAGTCATTTAGCAGACGCTCTTATCCAGAGCGACTTCCAATTAGTGAGTGCATACATTTTTCATACTGGCCCCCCCGTGGGAATCGAACCCACAACCCTGGCGTTGCAAGCGCCATGCTCTACCAACTGAGCTACAGGAGGGCCAATATAGATTTGTGTTTGCAATCTAGAATGAATGCACGAAGGGGATAGTATATTGTAAGTAGCACTACCCTGCTGTGTGTGGCTGACTCAGTTTATTTTGGCCTTCCTCCACCTTCAACAGGCATGTCTAGATGGAAAGGGAGAGAAGTGGTCTTGCTGGGTTTGTGTGGCGCTTCTCTCACTGTAGTCAGGGTGGGACCAAATAGAACAATCTGAGATACTGCCAGACTCAGGATAATAAGAGATGGGAGTGAGAACAACTCTGTTTCTATCTAACAGAAGATGAGATTGGGTACTTTATGACACTAGATGGAGGGATCCGTTGGCAGTGTCTCGCTACAATGTTACAAATCTGGGGTACACTTCACTCAATGTCTTCAAATGCCCAATTTTTTTTTTTTGTCAATTTATGGTGGAAAAACCAACTCACTTTGGATGTATTTGTTAGGGATAGGCATTTGAAAATACAAAAATGCCATTTCAGAATGATGGGGGGGACATGTCCCCAGTGAAAGTTGCACCCCTGGTAGTAGGTGCCAGGTGCACCGGTTTGAGTGTGTCAAGAACTGGAACGCTGCTGGGTTTTTCAAGCTCAACCATTTCCCATGTGTATCAAGAATGATCCACCACCCAAAGGATATCCAGCCAACTTGACACAACGTTGCGTTGGAGTCAAGTGGGCCAGCATCCCTGTGGAACACTTTCGACACCTTGTATAGTCCATGCCCTGACAAATTGAAGCTGTTCTGAGTGCAACTCAATATTAGGAAGGTGATCCTAATATTTTGTACCCTCAGTCAATAAAAAAGCAAGTGCCATTTAAGATTAATTTATTGAATCTGTAATATCAACTGGTTATATTATATTGTGGAACACAATCTTTAAAAAGGCAGTAACCTCAGCAGTGGAGCTTGCTTGTAGAAGCCTGTGGCTGTACAATGGCATAGCCTTGTTTTGTTAATTTAGCCTGTTCTTTGGTATTTTCTAAATGGATGAAAAATTCCACATTGAACACTGCATGGTGATGAATTACCGCCACCACACATTTATTTGGTGAGTAGGCATATGCTTAATAATTCTGATGAAAATATCCTCTTTGTCTTTATCAAACTAATGTTTTTGCGTATTTTCAGTGTGGAACCTGTCTATGTTTAGGGGGGGGGGGGGGGTTATAGCCTAGGCTAATCAATTCTAAATGGCACTAGCGGTTCGGAAAGTAGAGCCCTTTTGGTGTGCAGACAGATCGGGTTCAAACCACGGTTCACAGTCAGGACATTTAACTTAACTAGCTTTAGGACGCTGCTGAATGTCTCTCCCTGGCCAAGCAGGCCCCACTTACTGATATGTCAATGAAGGTAACAGTCAGTTATTAGCCCTGCCTGGCCTGGTTTAATTCAGCCTAACAGCCACTGGACACTAATAGGGCAGAGGAAGGGAAAGGGGGATACCTAGTCAGTTGTACAACCGAATGAATTTAACTGAAATGTGTCGTCCGCATTTAACCCAACCCCTCTGAATCATAAGAGGTGCCGGGGCTGCCTTAATCGATATCCACGTCATCGGCGCCCGGGGAACAGTGGGTTAACTGCCTTGCTCAGGGGCAGAACGAGATAGCTCGGGGATTCGATCCAGCAACCGTGTTAGGTATTATCATTGTCCCTTCTAGGTCAGGTCGTTATTGTAAAAGAGAATGTGTTCTCAATGACTTACCTGGTTAGATAAAGGCAACAAAAATTATTTAAAATGTGAAAGTCAGACCAACAGGGCATTACCATGGCAGACGGAGAGATGTGCCACCAATACCTATTTCCTGTAATTGAAGGTAGACTCAGCGAAATGTTGCCACGAGCAGCACCGGAGATATTGAGATGCAACACTTCGCTCACACACAGTATCTGCGCATGTTCACGGGTTCGCTTCACGCTGTGTACAACGTGGTAGCCACAGGACCAAAACAGTGGAGAAGTTGAGGCACGTGCGTCAACGCGCTTAATTCTTGCGGAAATTGACCCACTATGCTGTTTTACTTTCTGCATCTACGTCATATAGCTGAGTCTACCCTTTAAACAGAGATCTGACTGATTCACTGTAAGAGTTGAATAATTACTAGAGAGCTAATCAAGTATTCTCTAATCATGGTCCTGGAGAGGAACATAAAGTTATTGCAACAACACCTCGTTTTCACCAAAGGTCATTCGACAACATCTGTTATAGTCTTTAGAATAGAGAGAGCAGAAGAACGTGTTTGGGGGGAGGAGGAGGAGAACAGAACAAGGAGTGTCCCACTAAGACACTATAAAGACCAACCAACAGGGGAGGATCCTCTTTCCCATCATGGTTCTGACACTATAAAACAGGGGCGGATCCTCTTTTACCATCATGGTTCTGACACAGTGACGATGAGGAATGGGATGTTGGGAGTGAAGATGTTGAACGAATGACACTTCCTCCCTGCTCTTTCTCTCAATGCATGCGCTGTATTTTCTTTCTCCCGAGTGGCGCGGCGTTCTAAGGCACTGCATCTAGCGTCACTGCAGACCCCCTGGTTCGATTCCAGCCTGTATGGTGATTGGGAGTCCCATAGGGCGGCGCACAATTGGCCCAGCGTCGTCCGGGTTTGGCCGGTGTAGGTCGTCATTGTAAATAAGAATTAGTTCTTAACTGACTTGCCTAGTTAAATAAAACAAACGTTATTTCTCTGCACGCACTGGAATAAATCAACTCGTCAATGATGACCTTGTTTTGGGCTAGTAGTTTGGCATCCTGTGGTTATTAATAGCAGAGATGTGTGCTGGAGTATTTATTCTTAGCAGAGATAGGTCAAATATAAGTGTGTTGTAAAGTACTTAAGTAAAAATACTTTAAACTACCACTTTAGTAGTTTTTAGGGGGGAATCTGTACTTTAATTTATTGATATTTTTGATAACTTTTTACTCCATACATTTTCCCTGACACCCAAAGGTACTCCTTACATTTTGAATCCTTAGCAGGACAGGAAAATGGTTATCAAAAGAACATCCCTAAAGAACATCTAAACACACATACTTCGTTTGTAAATTGTCTGAGTGTTGGAGTGTGCCCCTGGCTATCAGTAAATACATTTAAAAAAGGAAATTGTGCCATCTGGTTTGCTTAATTTATTTTTGGCAGGGTAATATAAGAAATTTGAAATTATTTATACTTTTACTTTGGATACTTAAGTATATTTTAGCAATTACATTTACATTTGATACTTAAGTATATTTAAAACAAAATACTTTTACTCAAGTAGTGTATTACTGGCTGACTTTCACTTTTACTTTCTATTAAGGTATCTTTACTTTTACTCAAGTATGGCAATTGGGTACCTTTTCCACCACTGTTAACCTTTTCCACCACTGTTAACCTTTTCCACCACTGTTAACCTTTTCCACCACTGTTAACCTTTTCCACCACTGTTAACCTTTTCCACCACTGTTAACCTTTTCCACCACTGTTAACCTTTTCCACCACTGTTAACCTTTTCCACCACTGTTAACCTTTTCCACCACTGTTAACCTTTTCCACCACTGTTAACCTTTTCCACCACTGTTAACCTTTTCCACCACTGTTAACCTTTTCCACCACTGTTAACCTTTTCCACCACTGTTAACCTTTTCCACCACTGTTAACCTTTTCCACCACTGTTAACCTTTTCCACCACTGTTAACCTTTTCCACCACTGTTAACCTTTTCCACCACTGTTAACCTTTTCCACCACTGTTAACCTTTTCCACCACTGTTAACCTTTTCCACCACTGTTAACCTTTTCCACCACTGTTAACCTTTTCCACCACTGTTAACCTTTTCCACCACTGTTAACCTTTTCCACCACTGTTAACCTTTTCCACCACTGTTAACCTTTTCCACCACTGTTAACCTTTTCCACCACTGTTAACCTTTTCCACCACTGTTAACCTTTTCCACCACTGTTAACCTTTTCCACCACTGTTAACCTTTTCCACCACTGTTAACCTTTTCCACCACTGTTAACCTTTTCCACCACTGTTAAAAAACATAAATAAATATGGTGTGGTTAATGTGTTTTGATGTTTGCTCGTTTACGCACTTCTGACGTCAAAGATGAATAGGACCGGCGCGCTTCCATGCAGAGAGGTAGAGAGAGAGAATGGTCCGTTCCTTGGGACGTCCGTACCCCATTGAAATTGAAATGTTAAATGGTTAGGGTAAAAGGTAGGAGTTCTGGTTTAGGAAAGAGATATCCCAAGGTTCCCGGATAGTACTAACCGAAATAATTGTTGCCAAAAGAAAAGGGTAAACAATGAAGAACAAACACCATTGTAAATACAACCCATATTTATGTTTATTTATTTTCCCATTTGTACTTTAACTATTTACACATTGTTACAACACTGTATATAGACAGAATATGACATTTGAAATGTCTTTATTCTTTTGGAACTTCTGAGTAATGTTTACTGTTAATGTTTATTGTTTATTTCACTTTTGTTTATTATCTATTTCATTTGCTTTGGCAATGTTAACATACGTTTCCCATGATAATAAAGCCCTTTGAATTTAATTTAATTGCTGGCTATATGTGATTCACAAGGAGGCTTCGAAATAGCCGCAGTTATTTGCAGTGCTAAATCTAAACTAAACCTAGTGCCATTGGCAATGCTGAAGGCTGACTGGTGTTATCAGAGCACATTTTATAGACTTGTAGTCTATAGCAGACGGTCGCTCCTCAAGGCAGTCTGAGTTACCTAACGAATGAACGCAGCGGAGGGTCAGGAATACATTGCGACTCACCTTGAAATCTACGGTAAATAAGCAAGCAGTGCGGTAAGTAAACTAAATACAATGACCGTCCACTCACGGGTAGCGTTTATAGGCTATAGGATCTTATGTAGTCATTTGCATTTAGTGGTGACCTCATGTTTGTATGGGCCGACGAAGCCTAGACGCCTACACTGTAGGCTAATATAATGATACCTTACTTTTGTGTATCAACACGGCACTTGTCCACCTCGCCATTGAAAAGCCATGGCTTTCTTTGTGTGGGTAAAAAAATATATAGGTTCTCTATATAGTTTCGACAGCATGTCAGATTTTGGATGAGGAAGGGGTTGACACACAGGCTCTGTCCTGTGTTAACATGATCTGTTCCCGTAAATGTCCAGACCCCTTGGCAGAGTGGTACACGATAGTCTACAGGAACGCCAGCTACTGTCTCCAAAATATAGTCACATCTCAATTACTAAGTATTCCAAAAATAGTATGGTTCTGCAGTTGTTGATTGTAATAATAATGCTATAATGCAGTTATTAGGCTATATATTTGCTGACATTGTGGAGAGTGATTGAAGTGTCTATTGGAAATATAGACCTTGACCCTTGATAGTACAGAGTGTCAGTTCTGCTGACAGAGTAACTACTGGTACAGTTATACAGCACCCTGGCCTACTGTCTGCCCTACTGTCTGCCCTACTGCCTGTCTTCCCTACTGCCTGTCTGCCCTACTGCCTGCCTGTCCTACTGCCTGCCTGTCCTACTGCCTGTCTGCCCTACTGCCTGTCCTACTGCCTGTCTGCCCTACTGCCTGTCCTACTGTCTGTCTGCCCTACTGTCTGTCCTACTGCCTGCCTGCCGTACTGCCTACCAGCCCTACTGCTTGACCTACTGCCTGCCTGCCTGTCCTACTGCCTGCCTGTCCTACTGCCTTCCCTACTGCCTGCCTGTCCTACTGCCTGTCCTACTGCCTGTCCTACTGCCTCCCTGCCCTACTGCCTGCCTGCCTGCCTGCCTGCCCTACTACCTGCCTGACTGCCTGCCTGCCGTACTGCCTGCCTGCCCTACTGCCTGACCTATTGCCTGCCTGTCTGATTGGAATGTGTCCTCAAGTTGACATCCCAATAGTCTGAAATGGCTTCCTTCCTTCCTTTCCTTGCCTCCTCTGAGTGTGAAATCAAAATGGTGAAAACCCACTGGGAATACAGTGCATTAGGAAAGTATTCAGACCCCTTTTTCCACATTTTGTTACGTTACAGCCTTATTCTAAAATGGATTCAATAGTTTTTCCCCCTCATCAATCTACACACAATACCCCATAATGACAAAGCAAAAACAGGCGTTTAGAAATATTTGCAAATTTATTTAAAAAAACAACTTTACATAAGTATTCAGACCCTTTACTCAGTACTTTGTTGAAGCACCTTTGGCAGCGATTACAGCAGGGGTGTCAAACTCATTTTAGCTCAGGGGCCACATGGAGGAAAATCTATTCCCAAGTGGGCCGGACCGGAAAAATCATGGTATATATAACTTAAAAACAACAACTTCAGATTGTTTTCTTTGTTTTAATACGATCAACATACAACATAAAGCTGGAGCCTGAGGACAGTGTGTCCAAAATAGTACAAGCACAACATCACTATTAATCATAAAACACGTCAAGTTTATTTGAAAATTCTAAAGAAAAAGAACACACAAACACACAATGCCTCAGTGATTAACAGAACTGTTTCACAGATCACAGAACTATATCAGGGTGTCATTTCTCAGGCAGAAATGTAGATACAAATAATGAAATCCTGTTCCCCAAACAAGTGCAAGAACCACAGAGTCAAGAATGGGTTAAATATACAAATAAAATAAAATCAATTAAAAACAATAGCACATCAACATAAAAACATATAAACATAAAGCTGGAGCCTGAGGACAGTGTCCAAAAGCACAACATCACTATTAATCATAAAACACCTCAAGTTATTTGAAAGTTCTGAGGAGAAAGAACACACAAACACACAATGCCTCAGTGATTCACAGAAGTATATCACAGATCACAGAACTATATCAGGGTGTCATTTCTCAGGCGGAAATGTAGATAAAAATAATGAAATCCTGTTCCCCAAACAAGTGCAAGAACCACCGAGTCAAGAATAGGTTAAATATACAAATAAAATAAAATCAATTAAAAACAATAGCACATCAACATAAAAACATATAAACATAAATCTGAAAGCATTGCTCAAACTCCCGTAACAGTCCCGTTATTTTATCTTTGAACCGCTTCATGTCTGCCACATGTTGGGTCGCGCACACATTTTTCAGACAGGGGAAGTGAGCTGCATCACCACCGGCAAGTTGCGTCTCCCACAATGACAGCTTCAACTTGAAAGAACGTATGCTGTCATAATACTGCGTGACAACTTTGTTGCGCCCTTGCAGCTGTTTGTTCAAGTTATTCAGGAGGTCTGTAACATCCACCATAAATGCAAGGTCCTGCATCCATTCTGCGGAATGAAATTCTAACACTGGTTTGCCCTTTTCTTCCATGAACTGTTCAATTTCTTCTCGTAAATCAAAGAAACGCCTCAGCACAGCACCTCGGCTTAACCATCTTACCTCAGTGTGGTATGGCAGGCCATAGATGTGGTCTTTCTCTCTGAGAAGGCTGTCAAACTGACGGTGATTCAGGCTTCTGGATCGGATGAAATTAACAGTTTGGATGACCACCTTCATGACGTTATCCATCTTTAATGACTTGCAACACAAAGCCTCCTGGTGCAAAATACAGTGAAAAGTCAAAAAATCACGTCCTCCATTTGCAGATTGCACTTTCTCTCTGAACTTTGTCACAACGCCTGCTTTTTTCCCGATCATTGAGGGCGCACCATCTGTAGCCAGGCTGACAGCGCGGGACCAGTCCACTCCGACCCTGTCCAGCTCGCCGACGAGTGCGGTAAAAATATCAGCTGCTGTCGTTGTATCTGTCATCGGCACCAACTCCACGAACTCCTTGGTGACGGTCAATGTGTCATCAACTCCGCGGATGAAAATGGCCAGTTGTGCAACATCTGTAATGTCCGTGCTTTCATCAATTGCAACCGAAAACGCAATAAATGACTTTACTTTTTGCTTCAATTGGCTGTCCAAATCCACTGAAAGATCGGAAATCCTGTCTGCAACTGTGTTTCTTGTCAGGCTGATATTTGCAAAAGCCTGCCGCTTTTCAGGGCACACAATCTCCGCTGCCTTCATCATGCATGTTTTTACAAATTCACCCTCACTAAATGGTTTTGAAGCCACTGCGATTTCATTAGCAATGAGGTAGCTAGCTTTCACTGCAGCGTCACTGATGTCTCGGCTGTGAGTAAACACAGACTGCTGTTTCTTCAGACCCGCCAACAGTTCATTCACCTTCTCTCATCTCCGCTGTCCTTGAAAGTTGTCATATTTGTCGGCATGAAGACTCACATAGTGGCGACGAAGGTTATATTCTTTCAGCACTGCAACATGCTCTGAACACACCAAACATACAGCTTTCCCATTCAATTCCGTGAAGAAATAGGATTACCATTTTTCTTGGAACACTCTGCACTCTGCGTCCACTTTTCTCTTTTTTGACAGAGACATATTGGGGCAATGAGGGTGCCAAAGCACATAATGTTAAAAGTAGAAGCCGTAATAAATATCGCGGGCAAAACAAAGTAGCTCATTGGCTGCACGTGCTTGACCTACTTGCTCTGCCCCGGTATAAACAGTTTGCTTGCTTAACACAATTGCTATTGCGCCATCCAGTGGACGCAATTGGAAAGGCAGTTTATTTTATTGAAAAATTGCAGCACATTTTTATACTTTACAAAATTATTATTATTATTATTATTATTATTATTTTATTTTTTTCTAAATCATCTCGCGGGCCGGATTAAACCCGTTTGCGGGCCTGATCCGGCCCGCGGGCCGGACGTTTGACACCCCTGGATTACAGCCTCGAGTCTTCTTGGGTATGACGCTACAAGCTTGGCACGCCTGTATTTGGGGAGTTTCTCCCATTCTGCTCTGCAGATCCTCTCAAACTCTGTCAGGTTGGATGGCTGCACAGCTATTTTCAGGTCTCTCCAGAGATGTTTGATCGGGTTCAAGTCCGGGCTCTGGCTGGGCCACTCAAGGACATTCAGAGACTTGTCCCGAAGCCACTCCTGCGTTGTCTTGGCTGTGGGCTTAGGGTCGTTGTCCTGTTGGAAGGTGAACCTTCACCCCAGTCTAAGGTCCTGAGCGCTCTGGAGCAGGATCTCTCTGTACTTTGCTCCATTCATCTTTCCCTTGATCCTGACTAGTCTCCCAGTCGATGCCACTGAATAACATCCCCACAGCATGATGCTGCCACCACCATGCTTCACCGTAGGGATGGTGGCAGGTTTCCTCCAGACGTGACGTTTGGCATTCAGGCCAAAGAGTTCAATCTTGGTTTCATCAGACCAGAGAATCTTGTTTCTCATGGTCTGTGAGTCCTTTAGGTGCCTTTTGGCAAACTCCAAGCGGGCTGTCATGTGCCTTTTACTGAGGAGTGGCTTCCGTCTGGCCACTCTACCATAAAGGCCTGATTGGTGGAGTGCTGCAGAGATGGTTGTCCTTCTGGGTGGTTCTCAGAGGAACTCTGGAGCACTGTCAGAGTGACCATCAGGTTCTTGGTCACATCCCTGACCAAGGCCCTTCTCCCCCGATTGCTCAGTTTTGCCGGGCGGCCAGCTCTAGGAAGAGTCTTGGTGGTTCCAAACTTCTTCCATTTAAGAATGATGGAGGCCACTGTGTTCTTGGGGACCTTCAATGCTGCAGAAATGTTTTGGTACCCTTCCCCAGATCTGTACCTCGACACAATCCTGTCTCGGAGCTCTAGGGACAATTCCTTCAACCTCATGGCTTGGTTTTGCTCTGACATGCACTGTCAACTGTGGGACCTTATATAGACAGGTGTGTGCCTTTCCAAATCATGTCCAATCAATAGAATTTACCACAGGTGGACTCCAATCAAGTTGTAGAAACATCTCAAAGATGATCAATGGAAACAGGATGCACCTGAGCTCAATTTTGAGTCTCACAGCAAAGGGTCTGACTACTTATGTAAATAAATAAACATTTCTAAAAACCTGTTTTCACTTTGTCATTATGGGGTATTGTGTGTAGATTGATGAGGAAACATTTTTATTTAATCAATTTTAGAATAAGACTGTAACATAACAAAATGTGGAAAAAGTCAAGGTGTCTGAATACTTTCCGAATGCACTGTACGCACACACACACACACACACACACACACACACACACACACACACACACACACACACACACACACACACACACACACACACACACACACACACACACACACACACACACCTGTAGAGTGACCTGTATAGTCACCTCTTAGGAATGTTCTTGGAACCAGATTCCAGTAAGGAGCGTTAGGCCTACCTGTCAGATTCCAGTAAGGAGCGTTAGGCCTACCTGTCAGATTCCAGTAAGGAGCGTTAGGCCTACCTGTCAGATTCCAGTAAGGAGCGTTAGGCCTACCTGTCAGATTCCAGTAAGGAGCGTTAGGCCTACCTGTCAGATTCCAGTAAGGAGCGTTAGGCCTACCTGTCAGATTCCAGTAAGGAGCGTTAAGCCTACCTGTCAGATTCCAGTAAGGAGCGTTAGGCCTACCTGTCAGATTCCAGTAAGGAGCGTTAGGCCTACCTGTCAGATTCCAGTAAGGAGCGTTAGGCCTACCTGTCAGATTCCAGTAAGGAGCGTTAGGCCTACCTGTCAGATTCCAGTAAGGAGCGTTAAGCCTACCTGTCAGATTCCAGTAAGGAGCGTTAGGCCTACCTGTCAGATTCCAGTAAGGAGCGTTAGGCCTACCTGTCAGATTCCAGTAAGGAGCGTTAGGCCTACCTGTCAGACTCCAGTAAGGAGCGTTAGGCCTACCTGTCAGATTCCAGTAAGGAGCGTTAAGCCTACCTGTCAGATTCCAGTAAGGAGCGTTAGGCCTACCTGTCAGATTCCAGTAAGGAGCGTTAGGCCTACCTGTCAGATTCCAGTAAGGAGCGTTAGGCCTACCTGTCAGATTCCAGTAAGGAGCGTTAGGCCTACCTGTCAGATTCCAGTAAGGAGCGTTAGGCCTACCTGTCAGATTCCAGTAAGGAGCGTTAGGCCTACCTGTCAGATTCCAGTAAGGAGCGTTAGGCCTACCTGTCAGATTCCAGTAAGGAGCGTTAGGCCTACCTGTCAGATTCCAGTAAGGAGCGTTAGGCCTACCTGTCAGATTCCAGTAAGGAGCGTTAGGCCTACCTGTCAGATTCCAGTAAGGAGCGTTAGGCCTACCTGTCAGATTCCAGTAAGGAGCGTTAGGCCTACCTGTCAGATTCCAGTAAGGAGCGTTATGCCTACCTGTCAGATTCCAGTAAGGAGCGTTAGGCCTACCTGTCAGATTCCAGTAAGGAGCGTTAGGCCTACCTGTCAGATTCCAGTAAGCAGCGTTAGGCCTACCTGTCAGATTCCATTAAGGAGCGTTAGGCCTACCTGTCAGATTCCAGTAAGGAGCGTTAGGCCTACCTGTCAGATTCCAGTAAGGAGCGTTAGGCCTACCTGTCAGATTCCAGTAAGGAGCGTTAGGCCTACCTGTCAGATTCCAGTAAGGAGCGTTAGGCCTACCTGTCAGATTCCAGTAAGGAGCGTTAGGCCTACCTGTCAGATTCCAGTAAGGAGCGTTAGGCCTACCTGTCAGATTCCAGTAAGGAGCGTTAGGCCTACCTGTCAGATTCCAGTAAGGAGCGTTAGGCCTACCTGTCAGATTCCAGTAAGGAGCGTTAGGCCTACCTGTCAGATTCCAGTAAGGAGCGTTAGGCCTACCTGTCAGATTCCAGTAAGGAGCGTTAGGCCTACCTGTCAGATTCCAGTAAGGAGCGTTAGGCCTACCTGTCAGATTCCAGTAAGGAGCGTTAGGCCTACCTGTCAGATTTCAGTAAGGAGCGTTAGGCCTACCTGTCAGATTCCAGTAAGGAGCGTTAGGCCTACCTGTCAGATTCCAGTAAGGAGCGTTAGGCCTACCTGTCAGATTCCAGTAAGGAGCGTTAGGCCTACCTGTCAGATTCCAGTAAGGAGCGTTAGGCCTACCTGTCAGATTCCAGTAAGGAGCGTTAGGCCTACCTGTCAGATTCCAGTAAGGAGCGTTAGGCCTACCTGTCAGATTCCAGTAAGGAGCGTTAGGCCTACCTGTCAGATTCCAGTAAGGAGCGTTAGGCCTACCTGTCAGATTCCAGTAAGGAGCGTTAGGCCTACCTGTCAGATTCCAGTAAGGAGCGTTAGGCCTACCTGTCAGATTCCAGTAAGGAGCGTTAGGCCTACCTGTCAGATTCCAGTAAGGAGCGTTAGGCCTACCTGTCAGATTCCAGTAAGGAGCGTTAGGCCTACCTGTCAGATTCCAGTAAGGAGCGTTAAGCCTACCTGTCAGATTCCAGTAAGGAGCGTTAGGCCTACCTGTCAGATTCCAGTAAGGAGCGTTAGGCCTACCTGTCAGATTCCAGTAAGGAGCGTTAGGCCTACCTGTCAGATTCCAGTAAGGAGCGTTAGGCCTACCTGTCAGATTCCAGTAAGGAGCGTTAGGCCTACCTGTCAGATTCCAGTAAGGAGCGTTAGGCCTACCTGTCAGATTCCAGTAAGGAGCGTTAGGCCTACCTGTCAGATTCCATTAAGGAGCGTTAGGCCTACCTGTCAGATTCCAGTAAGGAGCGTTAGGCCTACCTGTCAGATTCCAGTAAGGAGCGTTAGGCCTACCTGTCAGATTCCAGTAAGGAGCGTTAGGCCTACCTGTCAGATTCCAGTAAGGAGCGTTAGGCCTACCTGTCAGATTCCAGTAAGGAGCGTTAGGCCTACCTGTCAGATTCCAGTAAGGAGCGTTAGGCCTACCTGTCAGATTCCAGTAAGGAGCGTTAGGCCTACCTGTCAGATTCCAGTAAGGAGCGTTAGGCCTACCTGTCAGATTCCAGTAAGGAGCGTTAGGCCTACCTGTCAGATTCCAGTAAGGAGCGTTAAGCCTACCTGTCAGATTCCAGTAAGGAGCGTTAGGCCTACCTGTCAGATTCCAGTAAGGAGCGTTAGGCCTACCTGTCAGATTCCAGTAAGGAGCGTTAGGCCTACCTGTCAGATTCCAGTAAGGAGCGTTAGGCCTACCTGTCAGATTCCAGTAAGGAGCGTTAGGCCTACCTGTCAGATTCCAGTAAGGAGCGTTAGGCCTACCTGTCAGATTCCATTAAGGAGCGTTAGGCCTACCTGTCAGATTCCAGTAAGGAGCGTTAGGCCTACCTGTCAGATTCCAGTAAGGAGCGTTAGGCCTACCTGTCAGATTCCAGTAAGGAGCGTTAGGCCTACCTGTCAGATTCCAGTAAGGAGCGTTAGGCCTACCTGTCAGATTCCAGTAAGGAGCGTTAGGCCTACCTGTCAGATTCCAGTAAGGAGCGTTAGGCCTACGTGTCTGAAGTATTCTGTAATCAGACAGGTGTGTGTAATCCCTCTCTACGGTGTTGGACTGGTTCCTGTGTGTAAAGATTGTCAAAACGTTCTACCTCTTTTTCTCCCCTTCCTCCCTCCCTCCCCCCCTCCCTCCCTCCCTCCCTCCCTCCCTCCCTCCCTCCCTCCCTCCCCCCCTCCCTCCCTCCCTCCCTCCCCCCCTCCCTCCCTCCCTCCCTCCCTCCCTCCCTCCCTCACAGGGCTGTAACGCAGACTGCACCATTGGTTCCAGTTCACTAACAGAAGACTGATCTAAAATCAGAATCTAAAGCTAACTTCATCCGACATCAGTAGAGGTCTCCCATAGGCACATATCTAAGATCAGCTCAATCACCCCACTATCCCGACTTTCACCATTAGAGGGTAAAATGCAAAACTGACCTTAGATCAGCGTATCAGACCGAGTTCATCCCAGTCCCCAGCAGTCATGGCCGGGTTCAAGAGGGGTCACGATGGGAAGATCGCCGGGCTGTACGACCTGGACAAGACGTTGGGACGAGGACACTTTGCTGTGGTCAAACTAGCACGCCATGTCTTCACTGGAGAAAAGGTAGATAGCTAAGTCTGTCAATAGTTAATTGGTTGATTAATATAAAGTAATTGTTTTGCAATCATTCTGTAATTATTATTGCATATAAAGGTGACACTTAGTTAAAGACATGTTCCGGAACAACTAGTAAGTATTTTTTAAACCTCACGCTTTGGGCTGGATGTGTCAATGTGTAGCCTAGTTCATACATGTATAATCTATCAGCAGAATTACTCTTACCTCCATTAGCCACAAAGTCCCTAGTTTGAAAGCGACTCTTTTCTGGAAGCTGTGCGGCGCCATTTCCCCACATGTGGGCCAGCCCCCTAGCAATTTGAGTTTCAGCCAATGAGCTTCAGCCCCTCGCCGTTTGAGTGACAGCTAGCAAGATGCACCCACAGCAGAGTGAGAGAGAGAGCAATGACGTGGTGCACATATCTGCACATATGTGACGTAGTACGCAATTTCCGGGGACCACTTTTGGCTAGTGAGCGCTACTTTCAGAACTACTGCCTAAAAAGTATTCAAAAGTACTGGAAATCTCTTTATGTTCAGACTGGACCATGGAGCTTCTGATGATGATGTTGTTGATAATTTTGTTGATGATGATGATCAGTGGTGTAAAGTACTTAGAGTAAAAAAACGTTAAAGTACTACTTAAGTCGTTTTTTGGGGGTATCTGTACTTTACTATTTATATCTTAAACATTCCTGAAAAATATAATGTAGTTTTTACAGCATATATTTTCTCTGACACCCAAAGTACATGTTGAATGCTTAGCATAAGAGAATTTGAAATTATTTATACTTTTACTTTTGATACTTAGGTATATTTTAGCAAATTACATTTACTTTTAATACTTAATTAAGTACACTACCAGTCAAAACTTTTAGAACACCTACTCATTCAAGGGTTTTTCTTTATTTTTAATATTTTTTACATTGTAGAATAATAGTGAAGACATCAAAACTATGAAATAACACATATGGAATCATGTAGTGACCAAAAAAGTGTTAAAACAAATCTAAATATATTTTATATTTGAGATTCTTCAAATAGCCACCCTTTGCCTTGATGACAGCTTTGCACACTCTTGGCATTACTATTCCAGGTAGCTGTGAAGGTGATAGATAAATCCAGGTTGGACCCGGTGGCCAGAGCTCACCTGTTCCAGGAGGTCAGGTGTATGAAGCTGGTGCAACACCCCAATGTGGTGCGTCTGTACGAGGTCATCGATACGCAGACCAAGCTCTACCTCATCCTGGAGCTGGGTGATGGAGGAGACATGTACGACTGCATCATGAAGCACGACGGAGGACTCACAGAGGAGGTATGTGGTGGGTGTGGGAGTGTGTGTGTGGTGGTGGGGGAGTGGGTGGGTGTTGTTGGGGGAGATGGTGGGTGTTGTTGGGGGAGATGGTGGGTGTTGTTTGGGGAGATGGTGGGTGTTGTTGGGGGAGATGGTGGGTGTTGTTGGGGGAGATGGTGGGTGTTGTTGGGGGAGATGGTGGGTGTTGTTGGGGGAGTGTGTGTGTGTTGTTGGGGGAGTGTGTGTGTGTGTGTGTGTGTGTGTGTGTGTGTGTGTGTGTGTGTGTTCATGCTTACATTTATATTTGTGTTTGATCAAAGAGACCTACAGCAGCCTTCTAAATATCCTACCAAATGTTATGACCAGAATACTAAAGCTGAACATTTGTTCTCTCCTCTCCTTCTCCCTCCAGGTGGCGAAGCGTTATTTTGCCCAGATTGTCCAATGCCATCTCCTACTGCCACCGGCTACACGTGGTGCACCGCGACCTCAAGCCGGAGAATGTGGTGTTCTTCGAGAAGCAGGGCCTGGTCAAGCTCACTGACTTTGGCTTCAGCAACAAGTTCCAGCCAGGAGAGAACCTGACCACATCCTGTGGCTCTCTGGCCTACCACATCCTGTGGCTCTCTGGCCTACCACATCCTGTGGCTCTCTGGCCTACCACATCCTGTGGCTCTCTGGCCTACCACATCCTGTTGCTCTCTGGCCTACCACATCCTGTTGCTCTCTGGCCTGCCACATCCTGTGGCTCTCTGGCCTGCTCAGCACCAGAGATTCTGCCGGTAGATTAATATGATGCGCCTTCCGTGGGTGAGTGTCTCCCAGATAACTACTGACGTTCCCACAACTTTAGAGAACGTTCCCTTAAAGAGTCTCATTCATTACCTAACGTTTTCATAGGAATCTTTCAGTGACATGCAAGGACTGTTTCCATGAGACCATTCCCTTATTGTCAAACAGAACTTACACAGAACATAGCAACCTTGTTGCTATAGCAACCATGTAAGATATTAATATTCTACACGTGCTTCCTGGGAACGTTTCAAGAACATTCATGTGTCCAGTTTTCTGAAGGTTAGAATAATATTCCATCGTTGTCCCAGCAAACTTACGCAGAACTTACATTCAATTAGTCCGGGTCATGGACTCTACAAGGTGTCGAAAGCGTTCCACAGGGATGCTGGCCCATGTTGACTCCAATGCTTCCCACTGTTGTGTCAAGTTGTCTGGATGTCCTTCGGGTGGTGGACCGTTCTTTATTTAAATTAAGATTTTATTTGATATTTTATCAACAGTACATACACATATAAACGATGACATCATACAAACAACTACATCAGTTTTTTTTAAATCTTGGTTCCAATAGTTTATATTGTTTTCTAAGAGATTGTCAGTTGGATAGGCTCTCTGCAAGGTTTGGTATGTCTTACCTATCATATGAATATCCTTTTCTGACTCAAATAGGATTCCCTCCAGATTGCTCTTATGTCCAAAAGATTTCAAATCGAAATTCTGCGATATAAAACATTTAAGTTGGATGTATTTGAAAATATCTACATTGGTCAATCCAAAATTGCTTTTTAAAGCAGTCATGGAAATACATCTATTTCCTGTTACCAAGTCAATTAAGGTGTCTATGCCTTTAGTTTTCCATGTGGGCCAATTTATCAATGAACTCTGAAAAGCTCTCCAAGTATTTGTTCCATAAGGTTGTGTTTCTAGGGAGTGATATTGGTTCTTGTAGAAAACGTTTCATTTTCTTCCATATTGTTATTCATGTTCTTAGCTTTATCTTTTGAAAACAGACACGTAAAAATATTCTGGGGATGAGCGTGTGCGTCTTCAACATGGACCCATTGTTCCTCCTTAGTGCATTTAACTACAGCGTATATGTCACAAGTAAAAGCCCTGAGTAGCGAGTTGATACAATTCCATGTGTCACGATCGCTGACAGATGAAGCGGACCGAGGCGCAGCGTGATAAGCGTACATACTTTATTGCGTACACAACACGAACCAAAACAATAAATCAAACGATACGTGAAGTCCTAGGTTATACACAAAACCTTAGGGAACAAGATCCCACAAAACTAACATGCCAAAAGGCTGCCTAAGTATGGTACCCAATCAGAGACAATGAGCTACTGCTGTCTCTGATTGGGAACCACCCTGGCCAACATAGATATAAACGATCTAGAACGAAACACATAGAAAAACTAAACAATGAAAATCCACACCCTGGCTCAACATTTAAGAGTCCCCAGAGCCAGGGCGTGACACCATGTCTGGAAGGTTCAACACTCTCAGACAGGAAAATGTAAAACGTTCCTTTTTATTCTGTTTTATTTTTTATTTCTTTTTTTTATATAAAGTATTTTATGACTTTTTTAAAGAATGTCTTCGGTGGGGTAATTGGTATTACTGAAAATAAATACCATTCTTGATACACATGGGAAACTGTTGAGCGTGAAAAACCCAGCAGCGTTGCAGTTCTTGACACAAACCGGTGCGCCTGGCACCTACTGCCATACCCCGTTCAAAGGCACGTAAATCTTTCTTCTTGCCCATTCACCCTTCTTGCCCATTCACCCTCTGAATGGCACACATACACAAACCATGTCTCAATTGTCTCAAGGCTTATAAATCCTTCTTTAACCTGTCTCCTCCCACTGACTGAAGTGGATTTAACAAGTGACATCAATAAGGGATCGTAGCTTTCACCTGGATTCACCTGGTCAATCTATGTCATGGAAAGAGCAGGTGTCCTTAATGTTTAGTACACTCAGTGTATAGTTGTCTAGTGTTGGTGGGGCATATAACCCTGTCTTAATGTCACTCCTGATTCACTATGATCAGCAAAATGTTTTTTTTCTTGAGTGTACTTACTTCAACAGAGCTGAGATTTACTTCAGAGCGCATTCACCCTGTTGCTTACAACTATCAAGTTGTTTCAGATCTACGCAAGTGAACAGGGGTTGCTTCTGGAAACGGCCCAATAACATATGTTCCTGAGAATGTGAGAGTAGTGTGACTTCACTAGCGGGTCTTGAACCCAGGCCACCAGCACCAACGACGAACACCCTAACCACTGTCCCAAGAAGGGATATCTCTATGACATGTGCTTATTGAGCCAGTATAGTTAGGCCCTGTCCAGAGGCAAACCCGAATCCAGGGTTTCTCAAACTCGGTCTTCAGGACCCCAAGGGGGTGCACATTTTGGTTTTTGCCCTAGCACTACACAGCTGATTTAAATAATCAGCTGTGAATCAGCTGTGTAAAAAAAAAAACGTGCACCCCATTGGGATCCCGAGGACCGAGTTTGGGAAACGCTGCCCTAACCCCTTCTCCCTAGGCACTTGCATAGATCTGAAACAACTGGATAGGTGTAAGGCTGTAAGCAACAGGGTGAATGCACTTAGAAGTAAATCTCAGCTCTGTTAAAAGTACACTCAAGAAAAACTATTTTATTGATTCAGGAGTACCATTAAAACAGGGTAAAACGCCCCACCAACATTAGACCACCATACAGAAAGCCCTAGAATTGCTGAAATAAGTCAATCAATTCAATGATGAGAGAATAGTCAGATTAACTGAGACAGACATGGTGGTGTAGCAGAAAACTCGGAATGTCGTGAACCATGAGGTTGTGAGTTCTAATCTCAGGTGAGGACATGCTACATAATAATTACTGTATAAATGAACATGCATATTGTAGTCATGTATGTCAAAATATGTCAGCTGTGTGTGTGTCCCTAACCTTGCCAACAGACAAAGAGCTGTGATTGGATCAGTGGTTCACCAATCAGGGCCTTGATGGGCTCGGCAACAGTAACAAGGCATGATGTTTAATGAAACAATTATTTTTTCGGAGAACATTTCTTTGGGACCATCAAGTGACGACTGATACACAGGAATGTTCCAGCAACGTTCCCATGAAACGTGTCTAGAACATTAATACATTATATTCTGAGAACATGGCAACCATGTTCTGTGTATATTTGGTGGAACGTTGATGGAATATTCTCCTAACCCTAAACAAACTGGACACTAATGTTTTTTGCAACGTCCCATAAAACGTGTCTAGAACATTGTTGCATATTCTGAGAACATTGTAACCACGTTCTCATAACTTTAACACCAAAACATGCTAAAAAGGTTCTCAGAAGGTTTTTGCTAACATAGATAGAATGGTCTCCTAACTAACGGAAAACTGGACACTCAAACATTACAAAAACGTTCTCTCTCCCTAGAATTGTTAGCTGGGCTGTTGGTGGGACTGTGTGTGTGCTGGGGGGAGGGTATATTTTGTATGTGGGTGGGTGGGGTGGGGGGGGGGGTGGGGGGTATGGGATCTGTGTGTGCTGGGGGTGGGGCGTGTGTGTGTGAAGGGTCTGATTTCAGACTGGCTTATTGTGATTTATCAACAGTGGCAGGTTGTTATCTTTACTTCAGATTTGTGATGTTTTCTCTCATTCTCTTCATCTCTCTCACACTCTTTATGCCTGTGTCTGTCTGTTTCTCTTCATAGTCCAGTG
This sequence comes from Coregonus lavaretus, assembly GCF_964263955.1. Classification (NCBI taxonomy): domain Eukaryota; kingdom Metazoa; phylum Chordata; class Actinopteri; order Salmoniformes; family Salmonidae; genus Coregonus; species Coregonus lavaretus. The sequence continues at coordinate 129,915 of NW_028161406.1, forward strand.
TGTGTTCTTAAAGTTTTTTATTTTTTTATAAGATCACTTTTTTTATTGGTCCAACTGAAATGTGACTTCCACTTTTAACCCAACCCCTCACATACAGGTTTTGGAGTGGGGGCTGCCCCCCAGGGAGTTGTTGTGGGGGGTTAAGTGCCTTGCTCAAGGGCACAACAGCAGGCAATGTCATCTAGGATTTAATACCAGCAACCCTGTGGTTGCCAGCTCACTTCCCACCAGATTCTTCCCCATTGGACCCGGATTCGAACTGGCAACCGTCCGGTTTCTGGCTCTCCTCTCTATCCACTAGGCTACCTGCCACCCCTAATGGGAACAGTACATACCTGTACAGACCTCCATCTGTCCCAGGTGAACAGGCAGTTTCTCTATAGACCAAGCTAATAATGACCCTTATAGTTGGCACTTGGCAGCAGGGTGGGGGTCAATTCCATTTCAATTCGTCAATACAGTCATGAGGAAGTAAACTAAAATTCAAATTCTAACTGTTTTCTCATTGAAAAGCATTGAGCATTTTTTTTCAGTTTAAGTATAAATTTCAGTTTATTTCCTGAATTGAAATGGAACTGAGCCCAACCCTGCTTGGCAGACACACTGGCACACTTTCCCAGCTACTAATGACAGAGATGGTCGAGAGGTTAGCACCTTAGCTAATGACAGAGATGGTCGAGAGGTTAGCACCTTAGCTAATGACAGAGATGGTCGAGAGGTTAGCACCTTAGCTAATGACAGAGATGGTCGAGAGGTTAGCACCTTAGCTAATGACAGAGATGGTCGAGAGGTTAGCACCTTAGCTAATGACAGAGATGGTCGAGAGGTTAGCACCTTAGCTAATGACAGAGATGGTCGAGAGGTTAGCGCCTTAGCTAATGACAGAGATGGTCGAGAGGTTAGCGCCTTAGCTAATGACAGAGATGGTCGAGAGGTTAGCGTCTTAGCTGGTAATAATATGCCTCTCTGTATCTCTTTATGTTCTGATGGGGGAAGAGGTAGATAGCTCCCAAATCAATACTGAAAAAAAATATAAACACAACAATTTCAAAGATTTTGCTTGAGTTACAGTTCATATAAGGAAATCAGTCAATTGAAAGAAATTAATTAGGCCCTAATCTATGGATTTCACATGACTGGGCAGGGGCGCAGCCATGGGTGGGCTTGGTAGGGCATAGGCCCACCCACTTGGAAGCCAGGTCCACCCACTGTAGAGCCAGGCCCAGTAAATCAGAATGAGTTTTACCCAACAAAAAGGCTTTATTACAGACAGAAATACTCCTCAGCACACATTTTATAGTGGCCTTTAATTGTCCCTAGCACAAGGTGCACCTGTGTAATGATCATTCTGTTTAATCAGCTTCTTGATATGCCACACCTGTCAGGTGGATGGATTATCTTGACAAATGATAAAATGCTCACTAGCAGGGATGTAAACTAATTTGTGTACAGAATTTGAGATAAATAAGTATTTTGTGTGTATGGAACAATTCTGCAATCTTTTATTTCAGCTCATGAAACATGGGACCAGCACTTTACATTACAGTTGCGTTTATATTTTTCTTATTTTTGAGTGTGAGAGAGAGGAGAGGATCCTCTATTGCAGGGCTAGAGTTAAGACACAACCTGGTCCCCATAACAATCTCCTCCTCTCTCTTGGTCTCTCCTCCTCTCTCTTGGTCTCTCCTCCTATCTCTTGGTCTCTCCTCCTCTCTCTTGGTCTCTCCTCCTCTCTCTTGGTCTCTCCTCCTCGCTCTCGGTCTCTCCTCCTCTCTCTCGGTCTCTCCTCCTCTCTCTCGGTCTCTCCTCCTCTCTCTTGGTCTCTCCTCCTCTCTCTTGGTCTCTCCTCCTCTCTCTCACCCTCTCCTCCTATCTCTTGGTCTCTCCTCCTCTCTCTTGGTCTCTCCTCCTCTCTCTTGGTCTCTCCTCCTATCTCTTGGTCTCTCCTCCTCTCTCTCGGTCTCTCCTCCTCTCTCTTGGTCTCTCCTCCTATCTCTTGGTCTCTCCTCCTCTCTCTTGGTCTCTCCTCCTCTCTCTCGGTCTCTCCTCCTCTCTCTCGGTCTCTCCTCCTCTCTCTCGGTCTCTCCTCCTCTCTCTCGGTCTCTCCTCCTCTCTCTTGGTCTCTCCTCCTCTCTCTCGGTCTCTCCTCCTCTCTCTTGGTCTATCCTCCTCTCTCTTGGTCTATCCTCCTCTCTCTTGGTCTCTCCTCCTCTCTCTCGGTCTCTCCTCCTCTCTCTTGGTCTCTCCTCCTATCTCTTGGTCTCTCATCCTCTCTCTCACACTCTCATCCTCTCTCCTTCTTTCTTTTTCATTTTATTTATATTACTTTTTTATTTAGTCACCCTGTGAGGTGCTAGGAGAAACACATTATGGTGTAGAAACCAATTTAATTGTGTATTGATATTATATTGAAGAAAAGGATGGCTGTTATGGGTAGCAGGTTGTATCTTACCTCTAGCCCTGCAGTAGAGGATGATTGTTATGGGTAGCAGGTTGTTATGGGGAGCAGGTTGTTATGGGGACCAGGTTGTTATGGGGAGTGGGTTGTATCTTACCTCTAGCCCTGCAGTAGAGGATGATTGTTATGGGTAGCAGGTTGTTATGGGGAGCAGGTTGTTATGGGGACCAGCTTGTTATGGGGACCAGGTTGTTATGGGGAGTGGGTTGTATCTTAGCCCTAGCCCTGCAGTAGAGGATGGTTGTTATGGGGACCAGGTTGTAATGGGTACCAGGTTGTTATGGGGAGCAGGTTGTATCTTACCTCTAGCCCTGCAGTAGAGGATGGTTGTTATGTGGACCAGGTTGTTATGGAGAGCAGGTTGTTATGGGGAGCAGGTCTCGCTCTCTCTCGCTATCATGCTCTCTCTCCATCTCTCGCTCCCCCTCTCCCTCCCTCTCTGTCATTAGGTGGTAATGATCATTAATAATCATAGTGACTGTCCTTTCATTAGAAGGTAATGATCATTAATAATCATAGTGACTGTCCTTTCATTAGAAGGTAATGATCATTAATAATCATAGTGACTGTCCTTTCAGTAGGCGGTAATGATCATTAATAGTCATAGTGACTGTCCTTTCATTAGAAGGTAATGATCATTAATAGTCATAGTGACTGTCCTGTCATTAGGCGGTAATGATCATTAATAGTTATAGTGACTGTCCTGTCATTAGGTGGTAATGATCATTAATAGTCATAGTGACTGTCCTTTCATTAGAAGGTAATGATCATTAATAGTCATAGTGACTGTCCTGTCATTAGGCGGTAATGATCATTAATAGTTATAGTGACTGTCCTGTCATTAGGTGGTAATTTTAATTTTAACTTTTTATTTAACCTTTATTTAACTAGACAAGTCAGTTAATAACACATTCTTATTTACAATGACGGCCTACACCGGTGATATGAGGTTATTACAGTGTAATGATGTCATGTCATAGTATCGTGGGGACCAGGTTAGAGTTACTAGATAAGTGGTTTGGTGCCACGGAGTCTACATTCCGTTATGTCAAAGGAGATTACTGATGTTTAGGAGAGCATGATTGATGGACAGGATATACTGACTTGGGTAATAACATCAAAGAATGGGAGTGCCCATGATGATTACCAGATGTTTGTGGAGAGACTTGTAACAGAGTGTATATATAGAGAGAGTGGATCTTTGTTCTGGAGTGAGGGAGATGATAGAGGCAAAGCTCCCTTCTTCTGTCATAACTAACCATGGTACATATTAAATACTAATACGAACTCCCCATCAAAAGTAAGTACATCCTTACATTCGTAATCACTTGATACCCTAGAAACTCATCATAACAACCGGCCAAACCCGGACGACGCTGGGCCGATTGTGCGCCGCCCTATGGGACTCCCAATCACGGCCGGTTGTGATACAGCCTGGAATCGAACCAGGGGGTCTGTAGTGACACCTCAAGCACTGAGATGCAGTGCCTTAGACCGCTGCACCACTCGGGAGTAATTATCATTAATTGTTATAGTGACTGTCCTGTCATTAGGCAGTAATGATCATTAATAGTTATAGTGACTGTCCTTTCATTAGGTGGTAATGATCATTAATAGTTATAGTGACTGTCCTTTCATTAGGTGGTAATGATCATTAATAGTTATAGTGACTGTCCTTTCATTAGGTGGTAATGATCATTGATAGTTATAGTGACTGTCCTGTCATTAGGTCGTAATGATCATTGATGGTTATAGTGACTGTCCTGTCATTAGGTGGTAATGATCATTAATAGTTATAGTGACTGTCCTTTCATTAGGTGATAATGATCATTGATAGTTATAGTGACTGTCCTTTCATTAGGCGGTAATGATCATTAATAGTTATAGTGACTGTCCTGTCATTAGGTAGTAAGGATCATTAATAGTTATAGTGACTGTCCTTTCATTAGGTGGTAATGATCATTAATAGTTATAGTGACTGTCCTTTCATACCCTCTATCTCTGTCCTCTCGCAATACTATGCCAGCTGGTGCAACGCTAAATAGCTTCCCCACTGTCATCATCAGTTTATTTGTCATTAGCAGCCCTCTGAGCGCCTGCTCTGCAGCTGGTGTTGCGTTAAATTGATTCCCCTCCCCTGTCACCTCTGTTTGACTCACAGTAGTCATCGCTGTTGGGTTCTTATCTACTTGTCTGAGTGTGTGCGTGTCTTAGTGTGCATGTTTGCATGTGTTGAGGGTAGCTAGTACAATACAATACAACTTTATTAATCCCAGAGGTGCAATTCATTCAGGGCTGACAGGGTGCTTCAAATAGGACAAACACACCCATACAGACAGTATAAAATATAAAATATAAACACTTAAGGCATTATTAAAAGTGCATGGTGCAATTTAAGAAATGAAAAGTCATGGTAGCCACAGTTCTTAATTAATTTCAGGACTAAACTATCTCTAGAATAGTCCCTAGATCTTCCCCTCTGCTCTCCTCCTTAATGGTCCTGTTAACCAGGCGGATGTCCTCGGGCACAAACGAGACCCTACGCCTATTGGTGGAGCACTTGAGACAGTGCAGGCGGCGTCCAATGGGGAGCAGTTTGAACTGTGGGTTGAGGGGACATGGGTGATGTCATAGGCCTTCCTCCTGGCCTGCTGCTCAAAGAATAAGGCCGGATTTCTGAGAGGCACGCCGGTGATCTTAGAGCAGGTGTTCACAATGGCTTGGAGGCGGTTCCTATTCTTGACAGAGAGGGATGTGAACCAGCATTTGAAAGAGAAACACAGAACGCTCTCGATGAAAGAACTGTAAAAGGTTTGCAACACTGAATTCTCTCTCTCTCTCTCTCTCTCTCTCTCTCTCTCTCTCTCTCTCTCTCTCTCTCTCTCTCTCTCTCTCTCTCTCTCTCTCTCTCTCTCTCTCTCTCTCTCTCTCTCTCTCTCTCTCTCTCTCTCTCTCTCTCTCTCTCTCTCTCTCTCTCTCTCTCTCTCTCTCTCTCTCGTCAGAGCAGTATAACCACATCACTGCTACAAACTTCCTGCTGGCAGAGACGATACTGAGGGAGAGACAGGAGAGAGCAGAACTACCACACATGGTCCAGCCCCAGCCACAAGGCCCAGTTCAGGTGTGCGCGCACACACACAGCACTGAGCCCAAGGGAACGAGAGAGTGGGAGAGAGAGTAGGGGAGAGAGGGAGGTAGGTAGGGGAGGGAAGCTTTCACAGTAAATAAACAAGTAGGGGGAGGAGGGAGGGAGAGATGTTACTCAGTGCTTCCTATCCCAGTATCCCAGTGTGCTATGTGTTAGGATGATGATAGGATGATGATTGGATGATGTTAGGATGATGATAGGATGATGTTAGGTCCGAGCTATGAGCTTAAATGGGACATTCTGTCATTTATTATTCCACATTGAACAAACTAAACGAATAAAAAATGAATGAAACAAATCAGAGAGAAAAGTTATACCAACCTTTCACTGTGTGATGAAACCTCTCTGCTCTCTCTGCTTAACCCTCTCCAGGCAGTCGTGGCCCACCAGAGTGGACATGCACCAGGACATGGGAGGTTTTCTGGGGGGTACCCCCATCTCCCACCCAGGGGGCCCCCAGTCCCCCGCCCGCAGTGCTGAGAGCCTGGTCCACCACGGACCCAGATCCAAAACAGCCCTACTGGAGCTCAACCAAAGACGGTTGGGCAATAACACACACACACTCTGACCCTCCAGGATGACAACACACACAGCACGCACACACACCCTTCAGCACTCCCTCCTGTCGGTTCATCTAGAGAGCACCGGGACAGGTGCCTCCGGCCTCCAGTCAAGCCCCACTCCAATCCCCTCAGGCTGGGCTCCCTGGCCTCGCCCACCCCCTCTAAACCACGGAGCCCCAGCCTCTTCAGTCTGGATGAGGAGGAGGAAAAAGGTGGAGGCTTCTTCTCCCTTGGCTCTCCCTGCTCAGGTGGTGCTCCATCACAACTTCGCCTCATCTTCATCCTCCTCCTCTGTCACTAACAGACTGACATCTCGTAAGAGCGCACCTGTCCTCAACCAGATAGAAGAAGAAGAAGAAGAAGAAGAAGAAGAAGAAGAAGAAGAAGGGGGGGGGGGTCGACAGGCAGCCCGGAAAAGGTTTCTCTCCTGGTGGGGCCATCACCCCAAGGGACCCACCACCTCCACCTCCAGCACCACCCTCTCGATTCTCTCTCCGACCCCCAGTTCGAGGCCCCGTCAGGCTCGGTCACGCTGAGGCTGAGTGAGCTAGATCTGGCCAGGGAGCACCACCGGAACCTGAAGAACAGAGTGCTACAGATGCCTCTCTATGACAAGACTATGTCAGTCAAAGAGGGACTGCTCTGTTCTGCTAAACCTCACAGCTGCTGCCAAGTCATATAGACCAACCTCGCCTCGCCTCGCCTCTCCTCTGCACGGCGCTCCTTTTGTCATCCTCTTCTCCTGAGCTGGAACAACCAACAGCTCCCTTACTTGATGTTGCGCAATGACAATCTTTAGTTTTGACATGTTTTTAGACAATCACGTTTCTGTTCTCTTAATGTTTTAACTGAAAATTGTTGGGGACAAACTGTCAGAATAAAATGAGAAGTTTATTTAAATGATGGTATCATATTAACCATCAGTTGAAGTACAATATGTTACAACTACAGTATGTGCTGCTATCTTCTCTTTATAGTGTCTGTCTTGTTTAGTCTTGGACACAACACACACACACAAACACACAAGAACACACATATACACACACAAACACAAACACACATATACACACACAAACACAAACACACACTCAACATTGTCTTAGCTCCCTGTTCGTGACTGTAAATACAGTGGGGAGAACAAGTATTTGATACACTGCCGATTTTGCAGGTTTTCCTACTTACAAAGCTTGTAGAGGTCTGTAATTTTTATCATATGTACACTTCAACTGTGAGAGACGGAATCTAAAACAGAAAATCCAGAAAATCACATTGTATGATTTTTAAGTAATTAATTTGCATTTTATTGCATGACATAAGTATTTGATCACCTACCAACCAGTAAGAATTCCGGCTCTCACAGACCTGTTCGTTTTTCTTTAAGAAGCCCTCCTGTTCTCCACTCATTACCTGTATTAACTGCACATGTTTGAACTCATTACCTGTATAAAAGACACCTGTCCACACACTCAATCAAACAGACTCCAACCTCTCCACAATGGCCAAGACCAGAGAGCTGTGTAAGGAGATCAGGCTGGGATGGGCTACAGGACAATAGGCAAGCAGCTTGGTGAGAAGGCAACAACTGTTGGCGCAATTATTAGAAAATGGAAGAAGTTCAAGATGACGGTCAATCACCCTCGGTCTGGGGCTCCATGCAAGATCTCACCTCGTGGGGCATCAATGATCATGAGGAAGGTGAGGGATCAGTCCAGAACTACACAGCAGGACCTGGTCAATGACCTGAAGAGAGCTGGGACCACAGTCTCAAAGAAAACCATTAGTAACACTCTACGCCGTCATGGATTAAAATCCTGCAGCGCACGCAAGGTCCCCCTGCTCAAGCCAGCGCATGTCCAGGCCCGTCTGAAGTTTGCCAATGACCATCTGGATGATCCAGAGGAGGAATGGGAGAAGCTTTTTGGTCTAAACTCCACTTGCCGTGTTTGGAGGAAGAAGAAGAATGAGTGCAACCCCAAGAACACCATCCCAACCATGAAGCATGGAGGTGGAAACATCATTCTTTGGGGATGCTTTTCTGCAAAGGGGACAGGATGACTGCACCGTATTGAGGGGAGGATGGATGGGGCCATGTATCACGAGATCTTGGCCAACAACCTCCTTCCCTCAGTAAGAGCATTGAAGATGGGTCGTGGCTGGGTCTTCCAGCATGACAACGACCCGAAACACACAGCCAGGGTAACTAAGGTGTGGCTCCGTAAGAAGCATCTCAAGGTCCTGGAGTGGCCTAGCCATTCTCCAGACCTGAACCCAATAGAAAATCTTTGGAGGGAGCTGAATGTCCGTATTGCCCAGCGACAGCCCCGAAACCTGAAGGATCTGGAGAAGGTCTGTATGGAGGAGTGGGCCAAAATCCCTGCTGCAGTGTGTGCAAACCTGGTCAAGACCTACAGGAAACGTATGATCTCTGTAATTGCAAACAAAGGTTTCTGTACCAAATATTAAGTTCTGCTTTTCTGATGTATCAAATACTTATGTCATGCAATAAAATGCAAATTAATTACTTAAAAATCATACAATGTGATTTTCTGGATTTTGTTTTAGATTCCGTCTCTCACAGTTGAAGTGTACCTATGATAAAAATTACAGACCTCTACATGCTTTGTAAGTAGGAAAACTTGCAAAATCGTCAGTGTATCAAATACTTGTTCTCCCCACTGTATGTGTAAATTCAAATTAGCACTTTAGTAGCACTGCACTTGTATTGGTAGTGTTGAGTTCTAGTCAGACCCTGACCACTAGATCCAACAGTGTTGAGTGTTGCCACTGGCTGCACGGAGTATTAGATCGTAGGTAGGTAGTTAGCTGTAGTTAGGTATTGTATTTATTATAGGTTAGTAATGTTGTTATTGTAGGTTTCCGTAGGTAATTGTAGGTTAGTATCGAAGCACGAGGCTAGCTAGCTAGCGGGTAGCTACTGGTAACGATTAGCAACGCTGGAGAGCTGGTTCCAATGTTAATGTAGTGCTAGCCAACGTTTAATTTTTTGCTTAACCATGTATTAGATCGTAGGTAGGTAGTTAGCCGTAGTTAGGTATTGTATTTATTATAGGTTAGTAATGTTGTTATTGTAGGTTTCCGTAGGTAATTGTAGGTTAGTATCGAAGCACGAGGCTAGCTAGCTAGCGGGTAGCTACTGGTAACGATTAGCAACGCTGGAGAGCTGGTTCCAATGTTAATGTGCTGCTAGCCAACATTTAATTTTTTGCTGCGTTATGCGTTATGAAAGGAACTAGACACGGACTTGAATTATCTGTTTAGTGTGCTAACACACTCTTGGCAGTTTGTTGTAACCAAGTATTGATGCTAAATTGTGTGTTAATGGATGCTAGCTTGCAAGTTAGCTACGGCGTCATAGCTAGGCATCGTGGGTTGTTGTGTGTAGTTACTGTGTCTTGGCAGTGCCGGCTGTAGCACGAAGCGAGCTACCTAGCCGTTTTTTCGAACAGAGTCAGAGTCAACACAATAGCCATTGTGTGCCGGGTGTAGCACGAAGCTAGCTAGCTAGCCGTTCTTCAAACAAAGTCAACACAGTGGCCATTGCTAGCTACCCAACACGACCAGCTAACTGTACGGTAGTAGCTAAATACAATATACTTGTCCTAGCTAGCCAACGTCTAATCATTGCTGCGTCATGAAAGGAACTTGACACAGACACGAATGATCTGTTTAGTGTGTTATCACACTATTGGTGGTTTGTTGTGACCAAGTGTTGGTGCTAAACGGTGTGTTATTGTTATTGGATGCTAGCTTGCTAGTTAGCTATGGTGTCATAGTTGGCTAGCTGAATAAAGTGGGTTGAGTCTATTCCTTTAAACATTGAACCGCTGTGGTTCACAACAATTCTGATTTCTAAAGGCGGAAGTTGGGAGAGTTTTTGTTCGGGTGGTTCAGTGAAACAATTTTAGTTTCTGAGGTAGAAGTTTTTGGTGAGGGAGGCCCTGCTCTCTCCGCTCCCAGATGCTTAGCTCATTTCATTCTGATCTCCTCTGCATTTTTGTAGCCATTTGCTACAGCCTGTCAACTATGCCTCTGCCTATCCCTGTTCTCTCCTCTCTGCACAGGCTACACAAACGCACCACACCGCGTGGCTGCTGCCTCTCTAACCTGGTGGTCCCTGCACGCACCACCCACGTGGAGTTCCAGGTCGCAGGCAGCCTCTGGAACTGCCGTTCTGCTGCCAACAAAGCTGACTTCATCCCAGCCTATGCCAACCTCCAGTCCCTCGACTTCCTGGCGCTGACGGAAACATGGATCACCACTGAAAACACTGCTACTCCTACTGCTCTCTCCTCGTCTGACCATGTGTTCTCGCATACCCCGAGAGCATCTGGTCAGAGGGGTGGTGGTACAGGAATCCTCATCTCTCCCAAGTGGACATTCTCAATTTTTCCCCTAACCCATCTGTCTATCTCCTCATTTGAATTCCATGCTGTCACAGTCACTAGCCCATTTAAGCTTAATATCCTTGTCATCTATCGCCCTCCAGGTTCCCTTGGAGAGTTCATCAATGAGCTTGACGCCTTGATAAGTTCCTTCCCTGAGGATGGCTCACCCCTCACAGTTTTGGGGGATTTCAACCTCCCTATGTCCACATTTGACTCATTTCTCTCTGCCTCCTTCTTTCCACTCCTCTCCTCTTTTGACCTCACCCTCTCACCGTCCCCCCCTACTCACAAGGCAGGCAATACGCTTGACCTCATCTTCACTAGATGCTGCTCCTCTACTAATCTCACTGCAACTCCCCTCCATGTCTCCGACCACTACTTTGTTTCCTTTTCTCTCTCGCTCTCCTCCCACACTACTCACTCTGCCCCTACACAGATGGTAATGCGCCGCCGCAACCTTCGCTCTCTCTCTCCCACTACTCTCTCCTCTTCCATCCTATCATCTCTTCCCTCTGCTCAATCCTTCTCCCTCCAATCTCCTGATTCTGACTCCTCAACCCTCCTCTCCTCCCTTTCTGCATCCTTTGACTCTCTGTGTCCCCTATCCTCCCGGCCGGCTCGGTCCTCCCCTCCAGCTCCGTGGCTTGATGACTCATTGCGAGCTCACAGAACAGAGCTCCGGGCAGCGGAGCGGAAATGGAAGAAAACTAAACTCCCTGCCGACCTGGCATCTTTTCACTCCCTCCTCTCTACATTTTCTTCATCTGTTTCTGCTGCTAAGGCCACCTTCTACCACTCTAAATTCCAAGCATCTGCCTCTAACCCTAGGAAGCTCTTTGCCACATTTTCCTCCCTCCTGAATCCCCCCCCCCCCCCCCCCCCTCTCTCTCTGTGGATGACTTCGTCAACCACTTTGAAAAGAAGGTTGACGACATCCGATCCTCGTTTGTTAAGTCTAATGACACTGCTGGTCCTGCTCACACTGCCCTACCCTATGCTTTGACTTCTTTCTCCCCTCTCTCTCCAGATAAAATCCTGCGACTTGTGACTCATCCTTGACCGCTGGCCATGTCCCTTCCGTCTTCAAGAGAGCGAGAGTTGCTCCCCTTCTCAAAAAACCAACACTCGACCCCACTGATGTCAACAACTACAGACCAGTATCCCTTCTTTCTTTTCTTTCCAAAACTATTGAGCGTGCCGTCTTTAGCCAACTCTCTTGCTATCTCTCTCAGAATGACCTTCTTGATCCAAACCAATCAGGTTTCAGGACTGGTCATTCAACTGAGACTGCTCTTCTCTGTGTCACGGAGACTCTCCGCACTGCTAAAGCTAACTCTCTCTCCTCTGCTCTTGTCCTTCTAGACCTGTCTGCTGCCTTTGATACTGTGAACCATCAGATCCTCCTCTCCACCCTCTCCGAGCTGGGCATCTCCGGCGCGGCTCACTCCTGGATTGAGTCCTACCTGACCGGTCGCTCCTACCAAGTGGCGTGGCGAGAAGCTGTCTCCGCACCACGTGCTCTCACCACTGGTGTCCCCCAGGGCTCAGTTCTAGGCCCTCTCCTTTTCTCCCTATACACCAAGTCACTTGGCTCTGTCATATCCTCACATGGCCTTTCCTATCATTGCTACGCTGACGATACACAACTAATCTTCTCCTTTCCCCCTTCTGATAACCAGGTGGCGAATCGCATCTCTGCATGTCTGGCAGACATATCAGTATGGATGACGGATCACCACCTCAAGCTGAACCCTGGCAAGACGGAGCTGCTCTTCCTCCCGGGGAAGGACTGCCCGTTCCATGATCTCGCCATCACGGTTGGCAACTCCGCTGTGTCCTCCTCCCAGAGTGCGAAGAGCCTAGGCGTGACCCTGGACAACACCCTGTCGTTCTCCGCCAACATCAAGGCGGTGACCCGCTCCTGCAGGTTCATGCTCTACAACATTCGGAGAGTACGACCCTGCCTTACACAGGAAGCGGCACAGGTCCTAATCCAGGCACTTGTCATCTCCCGTCTGGACTACTGCAACTCGCTGTTGGCTGGCCTCCCTGCCTGTGCCATTAAACCCCTACAACTCATCCAGAATGCCGCAGCCCGTCTGGTGTTCAACCTTCCCAAGTTCTCTCACGTCACCCCCCTCCTCCGCACACTCCACTGGCTTCCAGTTGAAGCTCGCATCCGCTACAAGACCATGGTGCTTGCCTATGGAGCAGTGAGGGGAACGGCACCTCTGTACCTTCAGGCTCTGATCAGTCCCTACACCCAAACGAGGGCATTGCGTTCATCCACCTCTGGCCTGCTGGCTCCCCTTCCTCTGCGGAAGCATAGCTCCCGCTCAGCCCAGTCAAAACTGTTCGCTGCTCTGGCACCCCAAGGGTGGAACAAGCTCCCTCACGACGCCAGGACAGCGGAGTCACTCACCACCTTCCGGAGACATTTGAAACCCCACCTCTTTAAGGAATACCTGGGATAGGATAAAGTATTCCTTCTAACCCCCCCCCCCCCCCTCCCAATTGTAAAGTGGTTATCCCACTGGCTATAGGGTGAACGCACCAATTTGTGAGTCGCTCTGGCTAAGAGCGTCTGCTAAATGACGTTAATGTGCCCTTGAGCAAGGCACTTAACCCTAATTGCTCCTGTAAGTCGCTCTGGATAAGAGCGTCTGCTAAATGACTAAAATGTAAAATGTAAATGTAGTCAGACCCTGACCACTAGATCCAACAGAGTGTTCCAGGATAATAACACAGGGACATGAATACAGTGCATTCGGAAAGTATTCAGAACCCTTCACTTTTTCCACATTTTGTTAATTTACAGCCTTATTCTAACATTTATTAAATAATTTTTTCCCTCATCAATCTACACACAATACCCCATAATGACAAAGCAAAAACAGGTTTTTAGAAATTATTGCACATCTATAAAAAAAAAAAAAAAGATTTATATAATAATTCAGACCCATTGCTATGAGACTCGAAATTGAGCTCAGGTGCATACTGTTTTCATTGATCATCCTCGAGATGTTTCTACAACTTAATTGGAGTCACTCACCTGTCTATATAAGGTCCCACAGTTGACAGTGTATGTCAGAGAAAAAACCAAGCCATGAGGTCGAAGGAATTGTCTGTAGAGCGAGATAGGATCGTGTCGAGGCACAGGTCTGGGGAAGGGTACCAAAAAATGTCTGCAGCATTGAAGGTCCCCAAGAACACAGTGGCCTCCATCATTCTTAAATGGAAGAAGTTTGGAACCACCAAGACTCTTCCTAGAGCTGGCCACCCAGCCAAACTGAGCAATCAGGGGAGAAGGGCCTTGGTCAGGGAGGTGACCAAGAACCCGATGGTCACTCTGACAGAGCTCTAGAGTTCCTCTGTGGAGATGGGAGAAACTTCCGGAAGGACAACCATCTTTGCAGCACTCAACCAATCAGGCCTTTATGGTAGAGTGGCCAGAAGGAAGCCACTCCTCAGTAAAAGGCACATGACAGCCCGCTTGGAGGACTCTCAGTCCATGAGAAACAAGATTATCTGGTCTGATGAAACCAAGATTGAATTATTTTGCCTGAATGCTAAGCGTCATATCTGGAGGAAACCAGGTACCGCTCATCACCTGGCCAATACCATCCCTACGGTGAAGCATGGTGGTGGCAGCATCATGCTGTGGGGATGTTTTTCAGCGGCAGGGACTGGGAGACTAGTCAGGATCGAGGGAAAGATGAACAGAGCAAAGTACAGAAAGATCCTTGATGAAAACCTGCTCAGGACCTCAGACTGGGGCGAAGGTTCACCTTCCAACTGGGGCGAAGGTTCACCTTCCACCTCTTTAAGGAATACCTGGGATAGGCTAAAGTATTCCTTCTACCCCCCCCCCCCCCCCCCCCAAATTGTAAAGTGGTTATCCCACTGGCTATAGGGTGAACGCACCAATTTGTGAGTCGCTCTGGCTAAGAGCGTCTGCTAAATGACGTTAATGTGCCCTTGAGCAAGGCACTTAACCCTAATTGCTCCTGTAAGTCGCTCTGGTTAAGAGCGTCTGCTAAATGACTAAAATGTAAAATGTAAAATGACAATGACCCTAAGCACACAGCCAAGACAACACAGGGGTGTCTCTGACAAGTCACTGAATCTCCTTGAGTGGTCTAGCTAGAGCCCGGACTTGAACCCGATCGAACATCTCTGGAGAGACCTGAAAATAGCTGTGCAGCGACGCTCCCCATCCAACCTGACAGAGCTTGAGAGGATCTGCAGAGAAGAACTGTAGAAACTACCCAAATACAGGTGTGCCAAGCTTGTAGATTTTTAGCAAACATTTCTAAAAACTGTTTTTGCTTTGTCATTATGGGGTATTGTGTGTAGATTGATGAGGGAAAAAATACAATTTAATCCATTTTAGAATAAGGCTGTAATGTGGAAAAAGTGAAGGGGTCTGAATACTTTCCGAATCCACTGTGTCATGCCAAGGTTCTTTGCACTCTGAGAGGAGGACACAATGGAGTTGTCAACCATGATGGCGAGATCATAGAGCAGGCAGTCCTTCCCCGGGAGGAAGAGCAGCTCCGTCTTGCTGAGGTTCAGCTTGAGGTGGTGATCCGACATCCACACTGATATGTCTGCCAGACATGCAGAGATGCAATTCGCCACCTGGATATCTGAAGGGGGAAAGGAGAAAATGAATTGTGTGTCGTCTGCGTAGCAATGATAGGAGAGACCATGTGAAGATATGACAGAGCCAAATGACTTGATGTATAGAGAGAATAGGAGATGGCCTAGAACTGAGCCCTGGGGGACACCAGTGGTGAGAGCACGTGGTGCGGAGACAGATTCTCGCCACGCCACCTGGTAGGAGCGACCTGTCAGGTAGGACGCAATCCAAGAGTGAGCAGCGCCGGAGATACCCAACTCGGAGAGGGTGGAGAGGAGGATCTGATGGTTCACAGTATCAAAGGCAGCAGATAGGTCTAGAAGGATAAGAGTAGAGGAAGGAGAGCCTCCGTGACACAGAGAAGAGCAGTCTCAGTTGAATGACCAGTCTTGAAACCTGACTGGTTTGGATCAAGAAGGTCATTCTGAGAGAGATAGCAGGAGAGTTGGCTAGAGACGGCATGCTCAAGAGTTTTGGAGAGAAAAGAAAGAAGGGATACTGGTCTGTAGTTGTTGACATCGGAGGGATCGATTGTAGGTTTTTTGAGGAGGGGTGCAACTCTCGCTCTCTTGAAGACGGAAGGGACATGGCCAGCGGTCAAGGATGAGTTTATGAGCGAGGTGAGGTAAGGGAGAAGGTCTCCGGAAATGGTCTGGAGAAGAGAGGAGGGGATTGGGTCAAGCGGGCAGGTTGTTGGGCGGCTGGCCGTCACAAGTCGCAAGATTTCATCTGGAGAGAGAGGGGAGAAAGAAGTCAAAGCATAGGGTAGGGCAGTGTGAGCAGGACCAGCAGTGTCATTTTACTTAATAAATGAGGATCGGATGTCGTCAACCTTCTTTTCAAAATGGTTGACGAAGTCATCCACAGAGAGGGAGGGGGAGGAGGAGGAGGAGGATTCAGCAGGGAGGAGAAGGTGGCAAAGAGCTTCCTAGGGTTAGAGGCAGAGGCTTGAAATTTAGAGTTGTAGAAAGTGGCTTTAGCAGCAGAAACAGAGGAAGAAAATGTAGAGAGGAGGGAGTGAAAAGATGACAGGTCCGCAGGGAGTCTAGATTTCCTCCATTTCCGCTCGGCTGCCCGGAGCCCTGTTCTGTGAGCTCGCAATGAGTCGTCAAGCCACGGAGCAGGAGGGGAGGACCGAGCCGGCCGGAAGGATAGGGGACATAGAGAGTCAAAAGATGCAGAAAGGGAGGACAGGAGGGTTGAGGAGGCAGAATCAGGAGATCGGAGGGAGAAGGATTTAGCAGAGGGAAGAGATGATAGGATGGAAGAGGAGAGAGTAGCGGGAGAGAGAGAGCGAAGGTTGCGACGGCACATTACCATCTGAGTAGGGGCAGAGTGAGTAGTGTTGGAGGAGAGCGAGAGAGAAAAGGATACAAAGTAGTGGTCGGAGACTTGGAGGGGAGTTGCAGTGAGATTAGTAGAAGAACAGCATCTAGTAAAGATGAGGTCAAGCGTATTGCCTGCCTTGTGAGTAGGGGGGGGACGGTGAGAGGGTGAGGTCAAAAGAGGAAAGGAGTGGAAAGAAGGAGGCAGAGAGAAATTAGTCAAAGGCAGATGTAGGGAGGTTAAAGTCACCCAGAACTGTGAGGGGTGAGCCATCCTCAGGAAAGGAACTTGTCAAGCTCATTGATGAACTCTCCAAGGGAACCTGGAGTGTGATAAATTATAAGGATGTTAAGCTTGAATGGGCTAGTGACTGTGACAGCATGGAATTCAAATGAGGAGATAGACAGATGGGTCAGGGGGAAAAGAGAGAATGTCCACTTGGGTGAGATGAGGATTCCTGTGCCACCGCCGCGCTGACCAGATGCTCTCGGGGTATGCGAGAACACATGATCAGATGAGGAAAGAGCAGTAGGAGTAGCAGTGTTTTCTGTGGTAATCCATGTTTCCGTCAGCGCCAAGAAGTCGAGGGACTGGAGGGTAGCATAGGCTGAGATGAACTCTGCCTTGTTGGCCACAGAACGGCAGTTCCACAGGCTGCCGGAGACCTGGAACTCCACGTGGGTCGTGCGCGCAGGGACCACCAGGTTAGAGTGGCAGCAGCCACGTGGTGTGAGGCGTTTGTATAGCCTGTGTAGAGAGGAGAGAACAGGGATAGACAGAGGCATAGTTGACAGGCTACAGAAAATGGCTACAATAATGCAAAGGAGATCGGAATGAAATTGACTAAACATCTGGGAAAGCGAAAGAGCGGAGCCTCCCTCACTTACGTTTCACTGAAACACTCAAATATAACTCTCCCAACTTCCACTTTATATATTATAATTGTTGTAAACTACAGCGGTTCAATGTTTTCTAGGACTCTAACTTAGTTTATTCAGCTAGCTAACTTGGTACAGTATTATTCAGTGAAAACCGCTCAGGGCACCGTATCCTATGACGCCATAGCTAACTAGCGTGCTAGCTTCCAATAACACGGTTTAGCACCAATACACGGTTACAACAAACTACCAATAGTGTGTTAACACCCTAAGCAGATCATTTGTGTCCGTGTCTAACATTGTGTAAAGTTTTGGGGTTCGTTTTGACAGTTTGAGTGAGTACGTTGTCAACTTATTCAGCCAGTTAGTTAGCTAGCTAGAATAGTTAGCATATTAGCTAGCCATTGCTCTCTGTCAACGTACCATCCCCTCCTCCCACGGTATGAAACACACAGAGAGAGCCGAGCTAACGTTAACTAGTCACCCCATGTCTTGAATTCCTTTTGAACGACTCTGGTTACCAGTAACCATATGTGTTGTTTCATAGTTTTGATGTCTTCACTATTATTCTACAATGTAGAAAATAGTAAAAAATAAAGAAAAACCCTTGAATGAGTAGGTGTGTCCAAACCTTTGACTGGTACTGTATGCAGTACACACACGTACAGATGGATTTTGTGTTGTAGATATGTGGTAGTGGAGTAGGGGCCTGAGGGCACACACTTAGTGTGTTGTGAAATCTGTTATGAATGTATTGTAATGTTTTTTAAATTGTATAACTGGCTTAATTTTGCCGGACCTCAGGAAGAGTAGCTGCTGCCATGGGGATCCATAATAAATACAAATACAAATATTACGAGTCCTAGAGAACAACATAAACTTGGTTTTTATTAGCATTTAGCACTAGTTGTTTTATTAGCATTTAGCACTAGTTGTTTTATTAGCATTTAGCACTAGTTGTTTTATTAGCATTTAGCACTAGTTGTTTTATTAGCATTTAGCACTAGTTGTTTTATTAGCATTTAGCACCAGTTGTTTTATTAGCATTTAGCACTAGTTTAAGATCAGTAAGAGATTTTTGAATTGAGTCGAAACCCTGCTGAAGGTCATGAATGGCCTGCTGTTCTGAGGGGGCACAGGAGTAAATACAGTGGCTTGCGAAAGTATTCACCCCCCTCTTGGCATTTTTCCTATTTTGTTGCCTTACAACCTGGAATTAAAATTGATTTTATGGGGGGGTTTGTATCATTTGATTTACACAACATGCCTACCACTTTGAAGATGGAAAATATTTTTTTTGTGTGAAACAAACAAGAAATAAGACAAAAAAACAGAACTTGAGCGTGCGTAACTATTCACCCCCCCAAAAGTCAATACTTTGTAGAGCCATCTTTTGCAGCAATTACAACTGCAAGTCTCTTGGGGTATGTCTCTATTAGCTTGGCACATCTAGCCACTGGGATTTTTGCCCATTCTTCAAGGCAAAACTGCTCCAGCTCCTTCAAGTTTGATGGGTTCCGCTGGTGTACAGCAATCTTTAAGTCATACCACAGATTCTCAATTGGATTGAGGTCTGGGCTTTGACTAGGCCATTCCAAGACATTTAAATGTTTCCCCTTAAAAACACTCAATTCTTGCTTTAGTTTCTGATATTTTTTTATAACCCAACCCTGATCTGTACTTCTCCACAACTTTGTCCCTGACCTGTTTGGAGAGTTGGTGCCGCTTGCTTGGTGGTGCCCCTTGCTTAGTGGTGTTTCAGACTCTGGGGCCTTTTAGAACAGGTGTATATATATTGAGATCATGTGACAGATCATGTGACACTTAGAAATAGGAAAAACGCCAACGGGGATGAATACTTTTGCAAGGCACTGTAACTGTATAATCCACATAGAGATGAATGTTACAGGTTTGAACAGATATACCAATATTATTTATATAAATAGTGAAGAGAACAGGGCCCAAAATTGACCCCTACGCACACCTTTCGTAATAATGAGGAAACTAGATTTGAAATCGTCAGTAAGCACACGTTGTGTCCTGTCCGTTAGATAGTTATTGAACCAATTGCAAGATGCCTGATCTAGGCCTATTTCAGACAACCTTTGAACAAGTAAGAAATGGTCAACCGTATCAAGTAAATAAGGCAGCACAATGATTTTTATGGCCTAAACAATATAGCACATAATCTAAAACAAGCCGTTGAAACAGTCCAGGTCTAAAACCAGATTGGTGCTCATTAAGAATAGAATGAGAAGTTAAAGTTATAAGCTGAGAGTTGGCAGTGGACTCTAAAACTTTGGCAAGGCAAGAAAGCTTGGAAATTGGACGGTAGTTATCCAAGTCAGAAAGATCTCCGCCTTTGTGTAGGGGGAGGACTTGTGCTGTTTTCCAGATCTTGGGGATAACCCCAGAAACAATTGTCAAGTAAAAAATCTAGGTTAATGATTCTGCAATAAGTGGGGAAGAAAGCTGCAGCAGAAAGGGATCAAGTGAGTCAGTGGATTTGTATTTTTGTACATCATAGACATTAAATAGTTTAAATGAAAATTAGGAATGTGTATGTGGGAACGTATGGTTCTCTGCAACCTGGCTCGAGGCGCGTAAAGGACTCCCTCTACTGGAATCAGAGTTTTAAGAAGCTTTTTTATCAAATAGGTGGCCCGCTGAGGCAAAGCGGTTATTAAAACCACCACAAATGTCCCATCTTATCTGTTATGGGACCAGAGGCTGTCATAACCTGCTGGGGTAATGAGGGGGTGGAGTTTTGTTTCAGAGATTTGACTATCTTCCAGAAGTCAGCTGGATTCCCACCATTCTCAGATGCACAGTTCAAGAAGTATGTGGATTTTGCTTTTCTAACCAGGGACAGACATCTATTTCTCAAGCGTCTGAAGGACTGCTAGTCAGCCTTAGCCCAAGCTAAACTCATCTCCTGAAGACAGTTCATGTGTGAACGACGGATTAGCTTTATCTGTTACCCTAGTTTCTTGAACTGTGCATGATTAACTGCAATAGAGTTGAGCAAAGAAGTAAAACAATTTAGGGCCTGATCCGAGTGAGAGATAGTTGACACAACCCCCCATTCACACAATCCCAGATCAGACGACAATTATTGCTCATTGAAATTCGTATAATTTCTCTTTGTAATAATGCGAGGCCAAGATTTAGGTAGCTTTGCATCTCTTATGCAGGCAACGGGACAGTGGTCACTGAACTCATTAGCAAAGATTCCATTGGCTGTATACTTATGAGGGGCGTTTGTCAAAACAATATCTAAAAGAGTAGATCTTTCAGGGTGTTTAAAGTTGGGGCCGGTTGGTTCAGTTATCAGATGAGTTAGATTGAGCTCAATGCAGACATCTTTCAGCCTATCAGAATCTGGTATCAACCAATCCAGATTAAGTTAATAATTCAGATTTAGCATAGTTAGATAGCAAGTCAGACAATTGGCTAAGAGCACATGTTGAGGCAGAGGATGGGCAATGAATTCCCACATGCGTAAGTTGGCCATTATTACCAAGGCCCACTTTTAGGACTATACATTCAAATTGCTTAGGGACAGAGGTAGTGAAAAACATTTATGTTGTCCTTTGTAAATATGGCGACACCTCCGCCTCTGTCAACTCTGTCAGATTTAAAAACATTATAACCAGTCAGACACAACAGTATCTGGCACAGTCTTATCTAGTCAAGTTTCTGATATTACCAGAAAGTCCACATTGGTTTGAGAGGCCAGAGTTATAATAAAAAAAAAAATCAATTTTCAAGATCAAACTTCTGGCATTTACATGAATCAGTCCAATGCCGCAGCTGCGGGAATTCAAATCAGTCGGAGTCTCTAATACAAGCATACTATGCTCAGTTGGTGACCCCTTATTTTAAAATACCATAGAGCTACTGTAGATACAAGATTGTCTAGAACTGTACCATTGAGCCTCGAGCGAGGACCTGGGTTAAAACAAGAGTCAATGATGGTCACTGGTCTACACACAATACCCTATAATATCAAAGTGGAATTATGTATTTCAAATTTTTTTTATTTATTTTTTATTTTTATAACAAATAAAAAGATGAAATGTATACAGTCAATAAGTGTGGGAGACGAATTCACCTTTCAGCAGGACAAGAACCTAAAACACAAAGCCAAATCTACACTGGAGTTGCTTACCAAGACGACAGTGAATGTTCCTGAGTGGCCGAGTTACAGTTTTGACTTAAATCTGCTTGAAAATCTATGGCAAGACTTGGAAATGGTTGTCTAGCAATGATCAACAACCAATTTTACAGAGCTTGAAGAATTTTGAAAAGAATAATGTGCAAGTATTGTACAGTCCAGGTGTGGAAAGCTCTTAGAGACTTACCCAGAAAGACTCACAGCTGTAATCGCTGCCAAAGTTGATTCTAAAATGTATTGACTCAGGGGTGTGACTACTTATGTAAATGAGATATTTCTGTATTTCATTTTTAATACATTTTTTTTTTAAAGTTTCTAAAAACACGTTTTCACTTTATCATGATGGGGTATTTTGTATAGATGGGTGAGATAAAAAAAATAATATATTTAATCAATTTTGAATTCAGGCTGTAACAACAAAATGTGGAATAAGTGAAGGGGTACGAATACTTTCTGAAAGCACTGCAGGTCTGTACTGTCTATCAACATTATTGTATTATGTCATTTTATGTTGTTCTGTCCTTCAGCTGTAATTCACTGTACGCATTATGTCGTGTTTTGTGTTTTATTGTGGACCCCAGGAAGAGTAGCTGAAGCTTTTGGCTATAGCTAATGGATATCCTAATTAAATATTAAATGTTACTAAACAGAAACAGAGACTGGAATTGTGCTTGGATGTCTGCCCATATCTATAAAGACAGCTACGGGATGCTGTCCACTCACTGGGACTTTGGACCCCATGGTCTTTACAGAGCACACCATTGGAACTGTTGCATAATAACGGTGGGGTGAGTGTTATGTAGCAGATCGACCATTGACACACTGAACCTGTGAATATATACTCTCTTACACGCTCTTATCTGCCATCTGATAAAGGAGTATGGGAGAGATAGAGAAAGAGGGCGCCATACTCATATTCCTTCAGGTCTTGATGTGTAATGAATTAAACAAATACATTTATTAATAAACTAATGCATCAATCAAATAAATAAATAAATCACTGTACTTCATTGATCCCCAAAGGGAAAATTAGGTTTGCCATCTCCTGCAGACAGGGAAAGTCACAGAAGGTCAGGATAGATGATTTTACAGATGATAGCCTGCCCCTTTCCCATCCTTCAGCTCTAACATTATAATACTATGGTCGGAAACACACCCTTATCATTTCTTGCGATTCCACGGGTTTCGAAGACATCACGGTTGTCCGTGGCAACGCTGTTGTCAGGCTACGGCCATCAGGGGTTGGGAGGGGTGATATATTGATGTGAGATGAGGGAGTGTCAGTGTTGGCTGGGGATGGCTCCACATCAGACTATAAGAGAAGACTATAGCAACTAGGGTTGGAGTTTAAGTGAATCACCAAAGTTTCTGTATCATGATGCCTTGTGATCTCGTCATAAATTAGGGTTAAGTGCTTTGCTCAAGGACACATCAACAGATTTTTCACCTTGACAGCTCAGGTATTCGAACCAGCGACCTTTCGGTTACACATTTTATGAATTATACAAATACTAAGTAAGATGGCTAACAAAACAACTAAGACGACGATGGCCAAGCTGGGGTTGGGGTCGAGATCATGCCCCCAGTCATTTCCTTTCCCGGATGCCAGTACCTTGGCTGGGATCGAGGTGCAGGAAGCGGAGATGGACCGGGTGGTCGGAGCAAATGTCTTGTCTGCCTGGGCGTGGGGCTGCCTGTGCCCAACCCAGCTCCTGTACGTTCTGTCACCAGTTACGGGGAGGCTACTCGAAGAGAGAGGGCGGCCAGGTTCGGTGGGTACCCCCCGTCACCTGTGTCTGCCTCGGTCAAGCACCGCTTGTCTCTCTTCCCAGACTTGTTGATGAAGGGTCCGGTCCCATCTCGGTGATCCGTTCCTACGTGGACTTTCGAGACTGGGCTAGCTAAACGAGCGCTGCATAGCGGGCTAGCCAGGTTGGCTAACTCCCCGAGGTGAGTTAGCTATTACTAGCTATTCCTGCATAGCTATTCCTGCATAGCTATTCCTGCATAGCTATTCCTGCATAGCTATTACTGCATAGCTATTCCTCGTTGTGACAACAGTACCCCCAAGTGGCACGGCCAATCAGGGTACATCACTGATCGCCGGAGCCCGTGTACCCAGAGCGGGCCGGGCTTTAGGCAAACCTTGACACATAAACACACGTTTTTCAACTGAGTTCCGCAGTGTTCACGGGTGTTAAAAGTGACACTCGGTTGTCAAGAGTGGTGGAAATAGAAGAAGAGCCAATCTCTCCCGGTCCACAAGGTGGCATCCCACCCCTTCAAATGGCACTTCACGGGAGTCTCGCTGTCTGCTCCGACCAATGGCGCGCATTCGCAGTGTCGCCCTGGAACATGTGAACAGTGATGCCAGGGTACAGGCTACAATTTGTTGTGCGTGCCACATGCTTCTGCAAGCGTCATCACATCGACTGTTCCCGAGGGCCTCAGTGCCCTTTTTGAGGGAGGAAATATCCTCCCGTCTCCAGAAGCAGGCAATCCGAGTGGTTCCTATGTCGAAGATGCGGGACTACTGGTACAGCCAGCATTCCTGGTTACGAAAAGGGACGTTTGACTCCATTCCATTAATTCAATTCCAGCCATTACAATGAGCCCGTCCTCCTATAGCTCCTCCCACCAGCCTCCACTGACCTACAAGCTCCTCAGAGTCTAAAATCTCAGAATGCTCACGAGCCGCCGGCTATTACAGCGATTGGGTAGTGGCAGTGGAGTTGATGGGGGCAAGCAGTGTTACACACATCCATGCTGCTGTCCCGTATCAGTCTCTAGGCTTCATAAGAAACCAAAAAAAGATCTGTCGGACTCCGTCTCAGAGCATTCCGTTTCTGGCTCTCGAGCTAGACTCACTCACATATCATGCTTTTCTATCCCCACGGAGGCACATTTTGTCTGGGTCACACAGTGCCTTTGCCTACTGAGGATGATGGTTTCTGTGACGGAAGTCGTTCCCGTGGGGCTATTGTTGAAACGGCCCTTCCACTGCTGAGTGCTAGCCGGTCGCTGAGTGCTAGCTGGTCGCGTCGGGCGTCCCTGTTAGGACCCTCTGCTATTGTCAGGGAGCTCCCATGTGCTGAGATGTATCCTGCAAGGTGATGACGACAGATGCATCCCCCTCGAGAATGGGGTGCGCTGTACAAAGGCAACTTGATTTGGGGGTGTATGGACACTGGTGCAGAACGCACTGCATGTCAATTATCCAGAGTATCTGGCACTCAGGTGCTTCCCCCTGTTTTTGTAAGGCTGGCTTGTGCTGGTCAGAACCGACAATATGTCGGTGGCGGCGTGCATCAACAGATGGGGAGAGACTGTCTCTCTACCTCCTTACCTTGGCTCACTCCCTATTGCTGGGGAGCAGTGCGCATATCCTCTTTGGGTGACGCATATTCTCGGTTGCCTCAACTCGGGTGCAAATCTTTTATCCAGGTGCGACCCTCTCTCTCAGAAGCCCCATTGGGAACTGACACTCTGGTGCACCAGTGGACTTGGACCCTCCTTTACGCGTTTCCACCAGCCCATGTTGGAGTGGGTACACCGGGAGGGCTTACCATTGATTCTTGTGGCTCCCTGGTGGCCCAGGCAGCCTTGGTTTTGAGGAGATCATTCACCTTTTTGGCGGGGATCCGTGGAAATTCCCGTTGCTCAGGGACCTGTTGTCCCAGGCACACGGGCAGGTTTGGCAAGCGAGGCCAGAGATTTGGTTCCTAAGAGGGCCAATCTGATGGCTAGAGGTTTACCTCAGAATGTTATTGCTACAATTCAGTCCGCAAGGGCGCTCTCCATGATAGGGCTGTATGCGTATAAGTGGCAAGTGTTTGAGCATTTTGTGCCAAGATAAATGACTTTTTCCTTTTCATTGCTCTGTGACATTTTCGAGCGTTCTCCACTTTAAAAAGTGTATATGGCCGCTGTCTCAGTGTGTCATGTGGGAATTTACGGAACCTCATGGCTTTGGCCTTGGCTAAACGTGTTAGGGACTTCCACGCGTTATTCCGTACACCCTTCCTGTAATAAGTTCACCCCGGGCGACTCTAAGGTGACGTTGCGTCCAAATGTTTCTTTCGCCCGAAAGTCATGGCTATGTCCTACAGGTCCTCAGCTTTTGAGCTATTTCCCTTTTCACCTCCTCCTTCCTTCTGAAGAGCAACGTAGGTAACATGCCCTGTGTCCGGTGCCAGCTTTACGCACGTACATTGAACAGACCCGGCATATCCGGTTTTGTGACCAACTTTTTGTCTGTTTTGCTAATCCAGCTTGCAGAAGGGCGCTCTCTAAGCATGGTCTCCCCCACAGGATTGTGGAGGCTATCTCCCTGGCATATAGCAGCAAGGGTCAAGGGTTACCTAGCGGTGTATGCGCCCACTCCACCAGGAGTCTGGCAGCGTCTTGGGGTTGTTTAAAGGGTTGACTATAGAAGATATTTGTGCTGCAAGGGGTTGGGCATCACCACACTTTTGTGAGGTTTTATTGCTTGGATGTCACTGCTCCCAGTAGCACACAGTGTGCTTACGGCTGGGACAGGGGGAAGCCACTAGGCAGCGCGCCGCGATACTCAGACTGCCATGGGGCTTTATTTAGTATCCATTGGGGTCGGCTTGGGGTCGTGATTATATTTCCTCATAGTATGTTGTACCGAAGTTAACCAACTGAAAGGGAAAGTAATGTTATGACTATAACTACTGTTCCCTGAACGTTTTACCTAAGCCCGTTCCTGGGCTTGGTGAAGAGCGTTATTAAATTGAAGGAATGAATCCGAGCTTCACGCTTATCACCCGTGGAAGGCGGGGCTTCCAGCGAGGTGCGGATTTCATTCGCCTCGATAGGCGTGATTATAGATCCTTCAACCGAAGTCGCGAGAGTGCCTCGTTTCCCACCTTCAGGGAACAGTAGTTATAGTCATAGCGTCACGTTTTATCACAAGCACACTTGTTGTGTTGTGGCCATAGACGTATAATCCACAGAAGGGTTTTGGAACCTCTAACCCTGGCAATTTGACTCTTAAACTCATGGGTACACTTGCAATGGCTGCTAGTCCTGACCACTGAGCCATCATAAGAACTGGAGACTATGTCCAATGTTTTCAAGGTAATCTACTCACATTCACATAAGTCGATTCATGGACTGTCTGTATCCGTGTTGCATCCAGTTTATACTGACCAACATCGTGCACACGGAGCAGCGCTAGCAGCGACGACGTCATCCAGAAACATGGCAGACATTGGATGAATATAAAATGTTAATATCTTTGGCTGTGAGTGATGGAAAAAAAATCGGCTTCAGGTGACAATTATTTGAATAATTCAATGGATGTTTTGTGCACAAAAGTGAGGACTAAAGTGTCTTATTGAGAATTTTCAAATGTGACCATGTATGGAAATTGTCTTTCTGGGGGCGGCCGTCGGTTAAACTGCAGTACTGGGCCGGGCGTCGGTTAAACTGCAGTACTGATGCAAAGCTGTAGGAGCAGTCGAAACCGTGCTTCTCGACCGGAACCCTGGGCACTTGGTCCTGACTTGAACGGGAACTGCCATCTATGGATTATATTTCTATGGTTGGTTGCGGCTGTCAATTTGCCTTTTGCAAATTTCAAAATACTATCGCAAGAAAAACATACAGTTTGGAAAGCAAATGCCTACTGCTGAAAAGAGAAGATGAATCTGTCTTTAGAAGCTAACACATTTTTTCTCAACTTTTGAGTGATTCTGAGTGAACAGCACTGTTTTTCAAATAAGCTTTATCTTGAGATATGCTACTGGCACGAGCGTACAGTGGGGAAAAAAAGTATTTAGTCAGCCACCAATTGTGCAAGTTCTCCCACTTAAAAAGATGAGAGAGGCCTGTAATTTTCATCATAGGTACACGTCAACTATGACAGACAAATTGAGATTTTTTTTTCCAGAAAATCACATTGTAGGATTTTTAATGAATTTATTTGCAAATTATGGTGGAAAATAAGTATTTGGTCACCTACAAACAAGCAAGATTTCTGGCTCTCACAGACCTGTAACTTCTTCTTTAAGAGGCTCCTCTGTCCTCCACTCGTTACCTGTATTAATGGCACATGTTTGAACTTGTTATCAGTATAAAAGACACCTGTCCACAACCTCTAACAGTCACACTCCAAACTCCACTATGGCCAAGACCAAAGAGCTGTCAAAGGACACCAGAAACACAATTGTAGACCTGCACCAGGCTGGGAAGACTGAATCTGCAATAGGTAAGCAGCTTGGTTTGAAGAAATCAACTGTGGGAGCAATTATTAGGAAATGGAAGACATACAAGACCACTGATAATCTCCCTCGATCTGGGGCTCCACGCAAGATCTCACCCCGTGGGGTCAAAATGATCACAAGAACGGTGAGCAAAAATCCAAGAACCACACGGGGTGACCTAGTGAATGACCTGCAGAGAACTGGGACCAAAGTAACAAAGCCTACCATCAGTAACACACTACGCCGCCAGGGACTCAAATCCTGCAGTGCCAGACGTGTCCCCCTGCTTAAGCCAGTACATGTCCAGGCCCGTCTGAAGTTTGCTAGAGTGCATTTGGATGATCCAGAAGAGGATTGGGAGAATGTCATATGGTCAGATGAAACCAAAATATAACTTTTTGGTAAAAACTCAACTCGTCGTGTTTGGAGGACAAAGAATGCTGAGTTGCATCCAAAGAACACCATACCTACTGTGAAGCATGGGGGTGGAAACATCATGCTTTGGGGCTGTTTTTCTGCAAAGGGACCAGGATGACTGATCCGTGTAAAGGAAAAAATGAATGGGGCCATGTATCGTGAGATTTTGAGTGAAAACCTCCTTCCATCAGCAAGGGCATTGAAGATGAAACGTGGCTGGGTCTTTCAGCATGACAATGATCCCAAACACACCGCCCGGGCAACGAAGGAGTGGCTTCGTAAGAAGCATTTCAAGGTCCTGGAGTGGCCTAGCCAGTCTCCAGATCTCAACCCCATAGAAAATCTTTGGAGGGAGTTGAAAGTCCGTGTTGCCCAGCGACAGCCCCAAAACATTACTGCTCTAGAGGAGATCTGCATGGAGGAATGGGCCAAAATACCAGCAACAGTGTGTGAAAACCTTGTGAAGACTTACAGAAAATGTTTGACCTGTGTCATTGCCAACAAAGGGTATATAACAAAGTATTGAGAAACTTTTGTTATTGACCAAATACTTATTTTCCACCATAATTTGCAAATAAATTCATTAAAAATCCTACAATGTGATCATCTGGATTTTTTTTTCTCATTTTGTCTGTCATAGTTGACGTGTACCTATGATGAAAATTACAGGCCTCTCTCATCTTTTTAAGTGGGAGAACTTGCACAATTGGTGGCTGACTAAATACTTTTTTTCCCCCACTGTATAAGCCATCATCGGTGAGAAGGCTGATCTTCATCTTCATCATTGGGTGAATCAGTGCCACTGGAAAGTTTATTTAGTAGCCTATAATATATACAGCATATATTCCTCCTAATATTGTACAATCTGTGTGTCTCTTCATTGTCCTGGGCTGTTGTTTGCGTTCAAGACCACGTATTGCTCTCAGTTTGTCTCTGTGAGAGTAGCCACTCAGTTCGGTCATTTGTGTGGTATTAATAATAATAATAATAATAATAATAATAATAATAATAATAATAATAATATAAAAAAGGTTCTGCTGTCTTCTATCATGTAAATGACGTAAAATTGCATGAAATGTGTTTATAAAAGAAGAAACAAAATCCCAGAACCTGCTAAAAAACATCCCCATGTGTGGAAATCCGAAAAACACCAATGCATCACATTGCATGCCTCCACGCAAATGTGATTATAGATGCATGCAATGCTTTATTATAAAGGGGATTTTTATCCCAGCACCTCCAACTCAAAACATCTTCCCACTGTTACGTTTGAGAGGAACCAAATGGTCATGCACAAACAGGTGTTAATGTAAGTATTGGGTACTTACATAAAAATACATATA
The DNA here is from genome assembly GCF_964263955.1 of Coregonus lavaretus. NCBI lineage: Eukaryota > Metazoa > Chordata > Actinopteri > Salmoniformes > Salmonidae > Coregonus > Coregonus lavaretus. The sequence goes on from NW_028161406.1 coordinate 159,503, forward strand.
TTTCATGCAAAATCATTACATTTGTCTATGATAATGTGATGATTCATAAAACATTGTTTGAAGTAAAGTTTATTTTTTAGATGTTACATTTGACCCCAGCTATTATTCAAATTGCCCCTGGCACCAGGGCAAATGTAACATCCAGACTTTTTGGATTAAAATCAATATTGTGATCTGACCGTCTTATGTAGAAACATATACAGAGTATGAATGGTTAGGAGACGGATGTAAGTTTCTTATATATAAAAAATGACTGGCCTAGTTCCGGTTGTCCAGCAATAAAGCAAAATATGAAAGGTGTTAGGGACAGCTCGACGTTTACCGAGGCGGTACAAAATAGGGGAGGGTTGTGAAATGTATTTTTTTGCTTTGGGGAGGATGTGTGTTTTTTTTATTGGGCACAGGGGAGGGAGGGTACTGCGTTTTTTCCCTGGTTTACATTCGCTCTTTTGCAGTTCTTACAATTTACAGTGCCTTCATACACATTTTGTTGTGTTACATCCTGAATTGAATATGGATTAAATAGAGGTTTTTCTCACCCATCTAATCACAATACCCCATAATGACAAACTGAAAACGTGTTTTTAGAAAGTTTAGCAAATTTATTGAAAATGAAATACAAAAATATCTCATTTACATAAGTATTCACACCCCCTGAGTCAATACAAATGTTAAAATCACCTTTGTCAGCGATTTACAGCGGCGAGTCTTTCTGGGTGAGTCTCTAAGAGCTTTGTACACCTGTATTGTACAATATTTGCACATTATTATTTTCAAAACTCTTCAAGCGCTGTCAAATTGGTTGTTGATCATTGCTAGTCTTGCCATTTTCAAGAAGATTTAAGTCAAAACTGTAACTAGGCCACTCAGGAACATTCAATGTCGTCTTGGTGAGCAACTCCAGTGTATATTTGGCCTTGTGTTTTAGGTTCTTGTCCTGCTGAAAGGTGAATTCATCTCCCAGTGTTTGGTGGAAAGCAAACTGAACCAGGTTTTTCTCTAGGATTTTGCCTGTGCTTAGCTCCATTCTGTTTCTTTTTTATACTGAAAAACTCCCATCTCAGATCCCTTCTTTGCAAGACATTGGAAAACCCCTCTGATCTTTGTGGTTGAATCTGTGTTTGAAATTCACTGCTTGATTGAGGGACCTTACAGATAATTGTATGTATGGGGTACAGAGATGAGGTAGTCATAAAAACATTTATGTTAAACACTATTATTGTACACAGTGAGTCCATGCAACTTATGTGACATGTTAAGCATATTTTTACTCCTGAACTTATTTACGCTTGCCATAACAAAGGGGTTGAATACTTATTGACTAAAGACATTTCAGATTTTAATTTTTATGAATTTGTATGCATTTCGAAAAAACATACAGTGGGGAAAAAAAGTAATTAGTCAGCCACCAATTGTGCAAGTTCTCCCACTTAAAAAGATGAGAGAGGCCTGTAATTTTCATCATAGGTGAACTATGACAGACAAAATGAGAATTTTTTTTCCAGAAAATCACATTGTAGGATTTTTAATGAATTTATTTGCAAATTATGGTGGAAAATAAGTATTTGGTCAATAACAAAAGTTTCTCAATACTTTGTTATATACCCTTTGTTGGCAATGACACAGGTCAAACGTTTTCTGTAAGTCTTCACAAGGTTTTCACACACTGTTGCTGGTATTTTGGCCCATTCCTCCATGCAGATCTCCTCTAGAGAAGTGATGTTTTGGGGCTGTCGCTGGGCAACACAGACTTTCAACTCCCTCCAAAGATTTTCTATGGGGTTGAGATCTGGAGACTGGCTAGGCCACTCCAGGACCTTGAAATGCTTCTTACGAAGCCACTCCTTCGTTGCCCGGGCGGTGTGTTTGGGATCATTGTCATGCTGAAAGACCCAGCCACGTTTCATCTTCAATGCCCTTGCTGATGGAAGGAGGTTTTCACTCAAAATCTCACGATACATGGCCCCATTCATTCTTTCCTTTACACGGAGCAGTCGTCCTGGTCCCTTTGCAGAAAAACAGCCCCAAAGCATGATGTTTCCACCCCCATGCTTCACAGTAGGTGTGGTGTTCTTTGGATGCAACTCAGCATTCTTTGTCCTCCAAACATGACGAGTTGAGTTTTTCCCAAAAAGTTCTATTTTGTTTTCATCTGACCATATGACATTCTCCCAATCCTCTTCTGGATCATCCAAATGCACTCTAGCAAACATCAGACGGGCCTGGACATGTACTGGCTTAAGCAGAGGGACACGTCTGGCACTGCAGGATTTGAGTCCCTGGCGGCATAGTGTGTTACTGATGGTAGGCTTTGTTACTTTGGTCTCAGCTCTCTGCAGGTCATTCACTAGGTCCCCCCGTGTGGTTCTGGGATTTTTGCTCACCGTTCTTGTGATCATTTTGACCCCACGGGGTGAGATCTTGCGTGGAGCCCCAGATCGAGGGAGATTATCAGTGATCTTGTATGTCTTCCATTTCCTAATAATTGCTCCCACAGTTGATTTCTTCAAACCAAGCTGCTTACCTATTGCAGATTCAGTCTTCCCAGCCTGGTGCAGGTCTACAATTTTGTTTCTGGTGTCCTTTGACAGCTCTTTGGTCTTGGCCATAGTGGAGTTTGGAGTGTGACTGTTTGAGGTTGTGGACAGGTGTCTTTTATACTGATAACAAGTTCAAACATGTGCCATTAATACAGGTAATGAGTGGAGGACAGAGGAGCCTCTTAAAGAAGAAGTTACAGGTCTGTGAGAGCCAGAAATCTTGCTTGTTTGTAGGTGACCAAATACTTATTTTCCACCATAATTTGCAAATAAATTCATAAAAAATCCTACAATGTGATTTTCTGGATTTTTTTTTCTCAATTTGTCTGTCATAGTTGACGTGTACCTATGATGAAAATTACAGGCCTCTCTCATCTTTTTAAGTGGGAGAACTTGCACAATTGGTGGCTGACTAAATACTTTTTTCCCCCACTGTAATTCCACTTTGACATCATGGGGTATTGTGTGCGTAGGCCAGTGACAAAATATCTATATTTAATCAATTTTAAATTCAGGCTGTAACACAATGAATGTGGAAAAAGTCAAGGGGTGTTAATACTTTCTGAAGGCCCTGTAATTTCTTCCATCCTAGCCAAACTTCCTCATATGTTTACATCCACCTCCCCTATATAAAGATGTTTTGGTACTTCCCTTATGCACTACACTTTTCAGCACGCTAATTTTTATTATAAACTGAATGGTTCGAGCCCTGAGTACTGATTGGCAGACAGCTGTGGTATATCAGACCGTATACCACGGGTATGACAAAACATTTATTTTTACTGCTCTAATTATGTTGGTAACCAGTTTATAATAGCAATAAGGCACCTTGGGGGTTTGTGGTATATGGCCAATATACCACAGCGTTGAGTCATGCCTAAGAACAGCCCTTAGCCGTGGTATATTGGCCATATACCACACCTCCTCGGCCTTATTGCTTAACTATACCACAGGTCAATATAGTCTACCAGTCTGTCTATCCTGCCCTCTATCCACCATTCATAGTGACAACAGTGGTAGGTGGATTGTTTGTCCAGATCTGCAATAGGGCAACTAGCAATCATACCACACATAAAAGCATCCAGAAGAACCAATAGGAATAGCTGATAGGCAGCGGAGAGGCCTGGTGAATCATTGCGCATGACAGAGAAGACAGACACGCAGCTCAAAAAGCTCCCCTATTGATCTTGTTTAGGGACAATACAATTGACCTATCTAGACTAGCCTACAACACCACAATGCAATGAATAGTTGCACTATTGTTTTCAAGTGAGTGCAACATTTTACTGTAGACTGCAGTGAAAATATCATTTGAATAACGGTGCAAAAGCCCTGTGATTTGAATGTTTCATTCCATTTGGATCAGTTGTGGGTCCTCTCTGGACAGTTTATAAGGTCTAGAAAGGCACAGTAGAAGGGCAGTCTAGCTGTATTTTTACTTCTGATACTGAGATGCACTGTCTGTTGCAGATCATTATTCTCCCAAATCGTCCGATTATAATCGGCCATTTATTAAGGCTGTTTAACACGCGCTCTGCCTCCTCTCCAATCCGAGCAGCTATTCCTCGTGCACCTAGAACCTAATGCTTCAATATAGACTAAATATTTGTAATTTACTTTTAAATGAATTACCTTTTTCTATGTGGCATTAACACAACCAGTCACATTGTTTTCATCTGATTAGGCTACTTCAAAAATGTCCAGTAGGCACGCGCACGTTCGTCCAAACTGTAATTCCAGTATCCTCAAAATGGGTTGACATTAAAAAGGTTTCAATCCAGCCTTTCTATGCGAGAAAAGTACATGTCGGCCTGTGTCATGACAGGCCTGATGGAAACAGCACATTTGTAGGTAAACTTATCGTAAGAGTAGAGGTGTTAACCCCGGTGTCCTGGCTAAATTCCCAGACTGGCCCTCATACCATAATGGACACCTATTCATCCCCAGCTTCCAATTGGTTCATTCATGCCCCCCTCCTCTCCATTGTAACTATTCCCCAGGTCGTTGCAGTAAATGAGAACGTGTTGTCAGTCAACTGACCTGGTAAAATAAGTACATTTTGGTGGGATCATTTTGTGTCAGTAACGTTTATTATGTGAGAAATTGCGGTGGGAACGTTTTTATGCGCAACTATTGATATAATAACCATCACGTTGAAGTAAATTTGGGAGTCACATGATGATATGTTGTGTGGTCCTCCCAGTACGATTTACGAAATGCAGTTTATTCGGCTACAGATAAAATAAATTCTGATGAACATCGCAGGGTGGTGAGCTTGATGCTCCTTTCAATAGATATCGAGGGTCTTATTCTGGTGACATGATGATCGATGCTTGGCTGCCATTTGACAAATAAAAATAATCTTGCACCTTTGTCCATAATAATCTCATCATGTAGGCTATACCCGCACTGTATCTGGGAGCTGTTGGCTAGAGCGCACGTGCCCAATACCAGAGTGGTTTATATATAAAACTATACCTACACAACATATTTTGTGACAAAACCATCAGTAGGCCTAGAGTTGAAAATGCCATGGAAACCCATTTAACTTGTATTTTTTTATTCGGTACATGGGAATGTAACCGCAAAAGTTATTTTTGTGCGCACAATGTATTTACGCACAGACTTTTATCTGCAACAAGTCAATTTGATTGAAATTCAACTCTGGTGGGGAAAATGCGACAATTGTTTTTATGCAGATTGTTGAATATTCCCATTGAAATCTGTCGCCAATTGGATGGAAACGTAGCTATAGACACCCTAAAGCAGCGTTTCCCAGACTCGTTCCTCGAACCCGAAGGGGTGCATGTTTAGTTTTTTGCCCTAACACTACACAGCTGATTAAAATTATCAAAGCTTGATGATTAGTTGGTCATTTGAATCAGCTGTGTAGTGCCGGGGCAAAAACCAAAAAGTGCACCCCATGGGGTCCCGAGGACCGAGTTTGGGGAAACCCTGCCCATAAGACTCTGGCAAGTGTGCTAGTCCAATGTCTCTTAAATTATGCCTGGTTCACCAGCAGCCCCAACCACACAGACCAGCCAAAACAAGCGTGTAAGAATTGTACTTATAGTCCCCCATCACACTCATCTGGAGGTGGAGCATTTTAAGCAGCTATGCCGGCTATCTGTGGAAATAGTATCAATTCAACTCGGTCTGGTCCACAGAATTACAACGGACTCACCCTCCAGGTATCTATCCAAATATTTTTCATTTGTTAGGGATGTCCACCAGCATAATACCAGAGACTCTAATATTGATTGTTTTAAATATAAGAGTCTATCAGGTAAGAACCTATTTTTATATACCGGCGCTGTTGAATGGAACAAACTACCACAGCAACTCAAAGCCTTACCAACCATAAGCACTTTTTAAAAGAATGTCAAAAGCTGGCTAATGTGTGAACAGTATAAGCTTTTTTGTGTGTGTATCTCTGTAATGTGTCTGCGTCTATTTAATTGTAAATGTATTTATGTAAAAAAATAGGAACCACAATGGAAATATGTCCCCGTTGTTAAGACCGCAGGTAGCTTAGTGGTTAAGAGCGTTGTGCCAGTAACCGAAAGGTCGCTGGTTCTAATCCCTGAGCCGACTATTTGAAAAATCTGTCGATGTTCCCTTAAGAAAGGCATTTAACCCTAATTGTTCATGTAAATCGCTCTGGATAAGAGTGTCTGCTAAATGACAAAAATTTAAATGTTATCGTGCGATCCCGGTCACTTAAAAAAATATTTGTACTGTGTATATATGTATTTTTTTAAACTTACAAATAAAATAAATCAATCAATCCAAACTGTGCAGCGGCCAATTGATGAATGGAAAGAGACATATGTTACAAAACACTAAAAAGTTTAATGACATTCGTAAATTGTCAAGCCAAGCCTTCGATACTAGGTAAACCTACAAGGTAGTGAGGGATGTATTTTCTGTTTGTCGAGATTGACAGTGTATTTATTGTGGCGTTAAAATCGCAAACCATGATAGTGAAGCGCCTGAAGTCGGTATGCTTTGTTTATTGGTTGTGTGGTGCATTGGCACAGAAACATGTTGGTGGAAAATGTGTTGCATATATTATAAATATGGCATCAAAATGTTGAAAATCTGATTTCCCCCTACCTGATCATTGTCTGCAACCGGCTCTGATCATAGTGTAGGTGTAATGAAACAGGCAGGGAGAGTGAGCTCGTCGGTGGTGGTCGGCGAACCTTCAACCTTCTGGCCCGTAGCCCTGCGTGGAATCGATTGTGCCACAAAAGCATGCTGAAGTGACAAAGTCCATATCATATCCACGTTTATGAACACAGGGTCGCAACAGTTATTGGTATTTGTGGCCGTAAATATTATTTTGAGGGGGGGGGGGGGGTGCCTTTTTGTTTTAGTTTTTTACAATACAAGGGGAAGGTCATGTGAAAATATTTTTAATTTTGGGGAGGGGGGTGCATTTTGTTTTAGGACACCTAGAGTCGAACTGTCCCTAACAATTGCCCCCGCTCTCCCCTATTGGCTATTATCACGCCTGAAGATGGTGTGTGAGGTGGTGTTCCCGATTACCACTCCTACTTCGTTTCTCTGCATGGATGACAGATAATCATCACATTTCACTATGAGGAGGATGGCGGAGGAGCTGCAACCAGCCGAGCACGGGTGAGTGGATTTTAATATACTTTTTACGAAGTTATTATGATGAGCTATTCTAAACCGTTCCAAATCCACAATTTACAGACTATTTAAGGAATGATTGGCTACCCCGTTGCGCGATATGCCTCATCGTTAATGACTGATGTAAACGTTCTTTTTTTTAAAAGCCCAATTACTTGATTTTAGTAGGCCCGACTAGAATTCAAATGCATAGCCATATAGCGCCTCTTCCATGAAATCTTTGAATTCACTAAAATATGTCCGATTTTGGGACAAAATGATGCATGTCATTTTATTTTTATTAAATGATCTACCTTGACAAATGGAAATATTCCTTCCTGTGAACTTGGTGCCGCTACGTCACGTGGACCTTTGAATGTACAGTATTTATTACACAATGACATCGCTCAGTGGAGATAAGATTATTCGACCGTGGATATGTCTGTCACTACCAAGACACAGACACACAACCACCAGGCATTGTAGCCAGCCACATAACTTTGTGACATTACGAATGCGTTTCAAACCTGTAGCTAAAAATACTCTTATCATTGATTCCTCAAAGGGTTTTGTTCCTTGTTACACTGAAAGGAAGACCCAATAGATCGTACATTACGCTATCTTACTAGTCAGCCAGAGGGAGACCTTGTTGCACATTGGTTGTAATGTTGTTTTAAATTAAACATAGCTAGACTACTGTAGATAAGGGGACGTTATTGTAGAAGTTTGTTTATAAGGCTGTCGTTGTTTTAGAAGTCTGACTCCGTGATCGTTGGACGTCAAAGTTCACTGAGTCACTGGGTTTATGAGTTTACTTCGAGAACATCAGCAGGATCCTTTACGCAATGTTGTGTGTGCTGGTCCAGGTGGATATCCAGTTGGCTTCCATCTTGGTGCCCCACCTCCCCTTCTCAGCTGAAGGATGCAGAGGACAAAATGCTCAAGGGTAAGAGTGTGTGCCTACATCCTGTCTCCTACCCATCATACTTGCACATCTTATCTCCTCTCTCTTATTTTGCGCTCCCTCCCTGTTCCCTCCATCTCTCTCCTCCATCCCTCCATCCATTTCTCTCGTCCATCCATTTCTCTCCTCAGCTGTGAAGACCCCATTCTCCAGGCAAGATGTCCCGATATCCAATGGCAACTATCTCTGGACCATAGCCTTCAACGCCAAGGCACATCCCTCCCCCCAGCCCCAGTCTCAGCCTCATCCCACCTCTCTCCAGCCCTCTCTCCAGCCCCATCCCCGTCCTCCGCTGGTGCTTCTCCATGGGTTTGGGGGTGGTGTGGGTCTGTGGGCTCAGAACCTGGACTCTCTGTGTGGCAGTGGAGCAGTGTATGCCCTGGATCTGCTGGGTTTCGGTCGAAGCAGCAGGCCCCTGTTCAGCATGGACCCACAGGGGGCAGAGGAGCAGTTCCTAGGGGCCCTGGAGGAGTGGAGAGACAGGGTGGGCCTGGAGGAGATTATCCTGCTGGGACACAACCTGGGAGGATACCTGGCTGCTGCATACACACTCACACACCCACACAGGTTAGAGGGATGAGTGGAGGAGGAGGGGGTCGTGTGTGTGTGTGTGTGGTGTGTGTGTGTTTGTGTTCATACTGTGTGTTCATACGTACACTGAGTGTACAAAACATTAAGGACACCTGCTCTTTCCATGACATACTGTAGACTGACCAGGTGAATCCAGTTGAACGCTATGATCCCTTATTGATGTCACTTGTTAAATCCACTTCAATCAGTGTAGATGAAGGGGAGGAGACAGGTTAAAGAAGGATTTTTAAGCCTTGAGACAATTGAGACATGGCTTGTGTATGTGTGCCATTAGGAGGTTGAATGGGCAAGACACAATATTTAAAAGCCTTTGAACGGGGTATGGTAGTAGGTGCAAAGTGCACCAGTTTGTGTCAAGAACTGCAACGCTGCTGGGTTTTTCACGCTCAGCAGTTTCCCGTGTGTATCAAGAATGGTCCACCTCCCAAAGGACATCCAGCCAACTTGGCACAACTGTGGGAACCATTTCAAACAACATGGGCCAGCATCCCTGTCGAACGCTTTCAACACCTTATAGAGTCCATGCCCTGAGGAATTGAGGCTGTTCTGAGGTCAAAAGGGTGGGGTGCAACTCAATATCAGGAAGGTGTCCTTAATGTTGTGTACACTCAGTGTATGTGTTCACACTGTGTGTGTTTACAGGGTAAAACACCTGATCCTTGTGGAGCCCTGGGGGTTCCCGGCCCGCCCAGAGAGCCTGGATCAGGAGAAGTCTATCCCAGTGTGGATCAGAGCCATGGGGGTCGTCATGAATCCCTTCAACCTCCTGGCTACACTAAGACTGGCTGGACCACTGGGTACGATAAATATATACTAAGACTGGCTGGACCACTGGGTACGATATATATATACTAAGACTGGCTGGACCACTGGGTACGATAAATATATACTAAGACTGGCTGGACCACTGGGTACGATAAATATATACTAAGACTGGCTGGACCACTGGGTACGATAAATATATACTAAGACTGGCTGGACCACTGGGTACGATAAATATATACTAAGACTGGCTGCACCACTGGGTACGATAAATATATACTAAGACTGGCTGGACCACTGGGTACGATAAATATATACTAAGACTGGCTGGACCACTGGGTACGATAAATATATACTAAGACTGGCTGCACCACTGGGTACGATATATATATATACTAAGACTGGCTGGACCACTGGGTACGATAAATATATACTAAGACTGGCTGGACCACTGGGTACGATAAATATATACTAAGACTGGCTGGACCACTGGGTACGATAGATATATACTAAGACTGGCTGGACCACTGGGTACGATAAATATATACTAAGACTGGCTGCACCACTGGGTACGATAAATATATACTAAGACTGGCTGGACCACTGGGTACGATAAATATATACTAAGACTGGCTGGACCACTGGGTACGATAAATATATACTAAGACTGGCTGCACCACTGGGTACGATATATATATACTAAGACTGGCTGCACCACTGGGTACGATATATATATACTAAGACTGGCTGGACCACTGGGTACGATAGATATACTAAGACTGGCTGGACCACTGGGTACGATAGATATACTAAGACTGGCTGCACCACTGGGTACGATATATATATATATACTAAGACTGGCTGCACCACTGGGTACGATAGATATACTAAGACTGGCTGGACCACTGGGTACGATAAATATATACTAAGACTGGCTGGACCACTGGGTACGATATATATATACTAAGACTGGCTGCACCACTGGGTACGATATATATATACTAAGACTGGCTGCACCACTGGGTACGATAAATATATACTAAGACTGGCTGGACCACTGGGTACGATAGATATACTAAGACTGGCTGGACCACTGGGTACGATAGATATACTAAGACTGGCTGCACCACTGGGTACGATAGATATACTAAGACTGGCTGGACCACTGGGTACGATATATATATATATATATACTAAGACTGGCTGCACCACTGGGTACGATAGATATACTAAGACTGGCTGGACCACTGGGTACGATAAATATATACTAAGACTGGCTGGACCACTGGGTACGATAGATATACTAAGACTGGCTGGACCACTGGGTACGATAGATATACTAAGACTGGCTGCACCACTGGGTACGATATAGATATACTAAGACTGGCTGGACCACTGGGTACGATAGATATACTAAGACTGGCTGGACCACTGGGTACGATAGATATACTAAGACTGGCTGCACCACTGGGTACGATAGATATACTAAGACTGGCTGGACCACTGGGTACGATAAATATATACTAAGACTGGCTGGACCACTGGGTACGATAGATATACTAAGACTGGCTGGACCACTGGGTACGATAGATATACTAAGACTGGCTGCACCACTGGGTACGATATAGATATACTAAGACTGGCTGGACCACTGGGTACGATAGATATACTAAGACTGGCTGGACCACTGGGTACGATAGATATACTAAGACTGGCTGCACCACTGGGTACGATAGATATACTAAGACTGGCTGGACCACTGGGTACGATAAATATATACTAAGACTGGCTGGACCACTGGGTACGATAGATATACTAAGACTGGCTGGACCACTGGGTACGATAGATATACTAAGACTGGCTGCACCACTGGGTACGATATAGATATACTAAGACTGGCTGGACCACTGGGTACGATAGATATACTAAGACTGGCTGGACCACTGGGTACGATAGATATACTAAGACTGGCTGCACCACTGGGTACGATAGATATACTAAGACTGGCTGGACCACTGGGTACGATAAATATATACTAAGACTGGCTGGACCACTGGGTACGATAGATATACTAAGACTGGCTGGACCACTGGGTACGATAGATATACTAAGACTGGCTGCACCACTGGGTACGATATAGATATACTAAGACTGGCTGGACCACTGGGTACGATAGATATACTAAGACTGGCTGGACCACTGGGTACGATAGATATACTAAGACTGGCTGCACCACTGGGTACGATAGATATACTAAGACTGGCTGGACCACTGGGTACGATAAACAGTTGAAGTCGGAAGTTTACATACATTTAGGTTGGAGTCATTAAAACTCGTTTTTCCACCACTCCACACATTTCTTGTTAACAAACTATCGTTTTGGCAAGTCGGTTAGGACATCTACTTTGTGCATGACAAAAGTACTTTTTCTAACAATTGTTTACAGACAGATTATTTAACTTATAATGCACTGTATCACAATTCCAGTGGGTCAGAAGTTTACATACACTAAGTTGACGGTGCCTTTAAACAGCTTGGAAAATTCCAGAAAATGATGTCATGGCTTTAGAAGCTTCTGATAGGCTAATTGACATAATTTGAGTCAATTGGAGGTGTACCTGTGGATGTATTTCAAGGCCTACCTTCAAACTCAGTGCCTCTTTGCTTGACATCATGGGAAAATAAAAAGAAATCAGCCAAGACCTCAGAAGAAAAATTGTAGACCTCCACAAGTCTGGTTCATCCTTGGGAGCAATTTCCAAACGGCTGAAGGAACCACGTTCATCTGTACAAACAATAGTATGCAAGTATAAACACCATGGGACACACACAGCCGTCATACCGCTCAGGAAGGAGACACGTTCTGTCTCCTAAAGATGAACATACTTTGGTGCGAAAAGTGCAAATCAATCCCAGAACAACAGCAAAGGACCTTGTGAAGATGCTGGAGGAAACAGGTACAAAAGTATCTATATCCACAGTAAAACAAGTCCTATATCGACATAACCTGAAAGGCCGCTCAGCAAGGAAGAAGCCACTGCTCCAAAACCGCCATAAAAAAGCCAGACTACGGTTTGCAACTGCACATGGGGACAAAGATCGTACTTTTTGGAGAAATGTTCTCTGGTCTGATGAAACAAAAATAGAACTGTTTGCCCATAATGACCATCGTTATGTTTGGAGGAAAAAAGGGGGTAGCTTGCAAGCCGAAGAACACCATCCCAACCGTGAAGCACGGGGGTGGCAGCATCATGCTGTGGGGGTGCTTTGCTGCAGGAGGGACTGGTGCACTTCACAAAATAGATGGCATCATGAGGAAGGAAAATGATGTGGATATATTGAAGCAACATCTCAAGACATCAGTCAGGAAGTTAAAGCTTGGTCGCAAATGGGTCTTCCAAATGGACAATGACCCCCAAGCATACTTCCAAAGTTGTGGCAAAATGGCTTAAGGACAACAAAGTCAAGGTATTGGAGTGGCCATCACAAAGCCCTGACCTCAATCCTATAGAAAATTTGTGGGCAGAACTGAAAAAGCGTGTGCGAGCAAGGAGGCCTACAAGCCTGACTCAGTTACACCAGCTCTGTCAGGATGAATGGGCCAAAATTCACCCAAATTATTGTGCGAAGCTTGTGGAAGGCTACCCGAAACGTTTGACCCAAGTTAAACAATTTGAAGGCAATGCTACCAAATACTAATTGAGTGTATGTAAACTTCTGACCCACTGGGAATGTGATGAAAGAAATAAAAGCTGAAATAAATAATTCTCTCTACTATTATTCTGACATTTCACATTCTTAAAATAAAGTGGTGATCCTAACTGACCTAAGACAGGGAATCTTTACTAGGATTAAATGTCAGTAATTGTGAAAAACTGAGTTTTTTAATATATTTAGCTAAGGTGTATGTAAGCTTCCGACTTCAACTGCATATATACTAAGACAGGCTGGACACTACATCCACACACACAAGTTGAAAGATGTTACAGCATAAAGGTGTTAATTGGTGGGATATTCCCTTCTCCCTCCCTCCAACCCCCTCTCTCCATTCCTCCCTCCATTCCTCCTCCCTCCCTCCCTTCATCCCTCTCTCCATTCGTCCCTCCCTCCCTCCTTTCCTCTCTCCATTCATCCCTCTCTCCATCCCTCCCTCCCTCCATTCCTCCTGCATTCCTCCCTCCATCCCTCTCTCCATTCCTCCTGCATCCCTCTCTCCATTCTTCTCCTCCCTCCCTCCCTCCCTCCCTCCCTCCCTCCCTCCCTCCATCCCTCTCTCCATCCCTCCATTCATCCCTCTCTCCATCCCTCCATTCATCCCTCCCTCCTTTCCTCTCTCCATTCATCCCTCCATCTCTCTCTCCTTTCCTCTCTCCATTCATCCCTCCCTCCACCCCTCCATCCCTCTCTCCATTCCTCTCTCCATCCCTCTCTCCATCCCTCTCTCCATTCCTCTCTCCATTCCTCTCTCCATCCCTCTCTCCTTTCCTCCTCCATCCCTCTCTCCTTTCCTCCTCCATCCCTCTCTCCATTCCTCTCTCCATTCCTCTCTCCACCCCTCTCTCCATCCCTCTCTCCATTCCTCTCTCCAACCCTCTCTCCAACCCTCTCTCCATCCCTCTCTCCTTTCCTCCTCCATCTCTCTCTCCTTTCCTCTCTCCATTCATCCTTCCATTCATCCCTCCCTCCATTCCTCTCTCCATCCCTCTCTCCTTTCCTCCTCCATTCCTCTCTCCATTCCTCTCTCCACCCCTCTCTCCATTCCTCTCTCCATTCCTCTCTCCATTCCTCTCTCCATCCCTCTCTCCTTTCCTCCTCCATCCCTCCCTCCACCCCTCTCTCCATCCCTCCATTCATCCCTCCCTCCATTCCTCTCTCCATCCCTCTCTCCTTTCCTCCTCCATCCCTCTCTCCATTCCTCTCTCCATCCCTCTCTCCTTTCCTCCTCCATCCCTCTCTCCATTCCTCTATCCATTCCTCTATCCATTCCTCTCTCCATTCCTCTCTCCATCCCTCTCTCCATCCCTCTCTCCTTTCCTCCTCCATCCCTCTCTCCATTTCTCTCTTACTCTCTCAGGTCCTATGTTGGTCCAGACCATCAGGTCAGATTTTAAACAGAAGTACTCTTCAGTGTTTGATGACAACACTGTATCAGACTACATCTACCATCTCAATGCACAGACGCCCAGGTAGGTACACACGTACACGTACACACACGCACACGCACACGCATTAACATCCGTTCTTGCTCCATAGTGGTGAAACAGCGTTTAGGAACATGACAGTACCATGTGGTTGGGCTAAGAGACCAATGCTAGATCGTATCGGACAGATCCGACCCGACATTCCCATATCCATCATCTACGGGTCCCGATCCAGCATCGACAGTGACTCGGGATACACTCTCCAGAAAACCAGACCGGATGTGGACATCATCGTGAGTTGATGATCCATGTAGCAAGTTTTCTAAATGTGTTATGAAATGGATCTGTCATTCATGCACAGTGTGTACAGTCCCTCTCTCTCTCGCTTCCCTAGTTCGTTTTCTCTCTCTCTCGCTCTCAATTCAAAGGGCTTTATGGCATGGGAAACATACAGTATGTTTAACAGTAAACATTACACTCACAAAAGTTAAAAGAATATCGACATTTCAAATGTTATATTATTGGCTATTTACAGTGTTGTAGCAATGAGAAAATAGATGAAGTATGAAAGGGAAAATAAATAAACAGATAAATATAGGTTGTATTTACAATGGCGTTTGTTCTTCACTGGTTGCCCATTTCTTGTGGCAACAGGTCACAAATCAAACTTTTTTTGGAACACCATTATTGTTGTCTTACTGAGATTAACTGTCTGGGCCCAAGTTTGACAGAATCTGTGCAGAAGATCTAGGTGCTGCTGTAGGCCCTCCTTGGTTGGGGACAGAAGCACCAGATCATCTGCAAACAGTAAACATTTGACTTCAGATTCTAGTAGGGTGAGGCCGGGTGCTGCAGACTGTTCTAAAGCCTGTGCCAATTCATTGATATACGGTGCATTCGGAAAGTGTTCAGACCTTTGCCCTTTTTCCACATTTTGTTATGTAACAGCCTTATTTTAAAATTGATTAAATAAATAAAAATCGTCATCAATCTACACACAATACCTCATAATTTTTGCAGCATTGAAGGTCCCTAAGAACACAGTGGCCTCCATCATTCTTACATGGAAGAAGTTTAGAACCACCAAGACTCTTCCTAGAGCTGGCCGCCCGGCCAAACTGAGCAATCAGGGGAGAAGGGCCTTGGTCAGGGATGTGACCAAGAACCCGATGGTCACTCTGACAGAGCGCCAGAGTTCCTCTGTGGAGATGGGAGAACCTTACAGAAGGACAACCATCTCTGCAGCATTCCACCAATCAGGCCTTTATGGTAGAGTGGCCAGACGGAAGCCACTCCTCAGTAAAAGGCACATGAAAGCCCGCTTGGAGTTTGCCAAAAGGCACCTGAAGGACTCTCAGACCATGAGAAACAAGATTCTCTGGTCTGATGAAACCAAGATTGAACTCTTTGGCCTGAATGCCAAGAGTCACAGCTGGAGGAAACCTGGCACCATCCCTACCGGGAAGCATGGTGGTGGCAGCATCATGCTGTGGGGATGTTTTTCAGCGGCAGGGACTGGGAGACTAGTCAGGATCGAGGGAAAGATTAACAGAGCAAAGTACAGAGAGATCCTTGATGACAACCTGCTCCAGAGTGCTCAGGACCTCACACTGGGGTGAAGGTTCAACTTCCAACAGGACAACGACCCTAAGCACACAGCCAAGACAATGCAGGAGTGACTTCGGGACAAGTCTCTGAATGTCCTTGAGTGGCCCAGTCAGAGCCCGGACTTGAACCCGATCGAACATCTCTGGAGAGACCTGAAAATAGCTGTGCAGCGACGCTCCCCATCCAACCTGACAGAGCTTGAGAGGATCTGCCAAGAAGAATGGGAGAAACTCCCAAAATACAGGTGTGCCAAGCTTGTAGCGTCATACCCAAGAAGACTCAAGGATGTAATCGCTGCCAAAGGTGCTTCAACAAAGTACTGAGTAAAGGGTCTGAATACTTATGTAAATGTAATAATTTCAGTTTTTAATAAATTAGCAAACATTTATAAAAACCTGTTTTTGCTTTGTAATTATGGGTTATTATGTGTAGATTGATGGGGAAAAAAACATTTTCATCAATTTTAGAATAAGGCTGTAACGTAACAAAATGTGGAAATAGTCAAGGGGTCTGAATACTTTCCGAAAGCGCTGTATATTTTGAAGAGGGTGGAGCTTAAGCTTAATCCGTCTCACCCCACAGCCCTCTGTTTGTTTTTTTGCCAATTTTAACCACACAAATGTAGAAGTCTGCTGTTAATGATAATGCAGAGGATTTTCCCAAGGTTGCTGTTGACGCATATCCCACAGTAGGTATAGGGGTTGAATTTGTCTCCACTTCTGTGGATTGGGGTGATCAGTCCTTGGTTCCAAGTATTTGGGAAGGTTCCAGAGCTGAGGATGATGTTAAAGAGTTTAAGTATAGCTAATTGGAATTTGTGGGCTGTATATTTTATCATTTAATTTAGGTTACCATCAACACCACAGGCCTTTTTGGGTTGGAGGGTTTGTATTTTGTCCTGTAGTTCATTCAATGTAGTTGAAGAATACATTTGGTTCTAGTAGTCTTTAATAGCTGATTCTAAGATTTTATATTGATCATGTATATGTTTTTGTTGTTTGTTATAGAGCCAAACCGATTGGAGAAGTGGTTTATCCATACATCTCCGTTTTGGATAGATTACTATTAATGTTGTTTGTTTTGTGTGTTCCAGATTTCCCAGAAGTGGTTAGATTCTATGGATTCTTCAATTGCATTGAGCTGATTTCAGGCGTGCTGTTCTTTCTTTTTCCTTAGTGTATTTCTGTTAAGTTGTAGTGTTTCACCATAGTACAGGTGGATTTCTGGGTCTCTGTGTGTTTTTGTTTGGATAGGTTCCTTTCTTAGGTTTTTGCATTCTTCATCAAAACATTTGTCATCTTCTTAGGTTGTCTGGTTGAAATGTTTTGATTTTATAGGGAAGCTGAGAGGTCAAATATACTGTTTAGGTATTGAATTTGTTGTTGGTTAATTGTTTTCTGGTAGGTTTCCACACTACTTTCCTTCCATCTATAGCAATTTCTTAATAGTATGCAGTCTGTTCGGCTTTGATGCCTCATGATTACACATTACACTCACAAATGTTTCAAAGGAATAGAGACATTTCAAATGTTATATTATGGCTATGTACTGTGTTGTAACAATGTGCAAATAGTTAAAGTACAAAAGGGGAAATACATATTTTTCTCTCTCTCTCTCTCCAGGTGATAAGGGGAGGAGGTCACTATGTGTTTGCTGACCAGCCAGATGACTTCAATCAGAACATTTTTCACATCCTAGCCAGGATGGAGGGAGGGAAGGATGAGAGGAGGGAGAGAAGGATGAGAGGAGGGAGAGAAGGATGAGTGATAAAGAGGAGTGGTGTGGATAAGAAGGAAGGGAAATGTGGAGGAGGAGGAGGAGAGAATTGAGAGGAGGAGATTGTGGGGTGAGTAAAGAGGGATAGGAGATGGATAGAAAAGACAGAATGAGTAGAGGGAGAGGAGGAGGAGGAGGAGGGGAGAGAGGCAGAGGAGGAGGAGGAGCAAGAGGCAGAGAAGGAGGAGGGGAGAGAGGCAGAGGAGGAGGAGGAGGAGCAAGAGGCAGAGAAGGAGGAGGGGAGAGAGGCAGAGAAGGAGGAGGGGAGAGAGGCAGAGAAGGAGGAGGGGAGAGAGGCAGAGAAGGAGGAGAGGCAGAGAAGGAGGAGGGGAGAGAGGCAGAGGAGAAGGAGGAGGGGAGAGAGGCAGAGAAGGAGGAGGGGAGAGAGGCAGAGAAGGAGGAGGGGAGAGAGGCAGAGAAGGAGGAGGGGAGAGAGGCAGAGAAGGAGGAGGGGAGAGAGGCAGAGAAGGAGGAGGGGAGAGAGGCAGAGAAGGAGGAGGAGAGAGCGGCAGAGGAGGAGGAGGAGCAAGAGGCAGAGAAGGAGGAGGGGAGAGAGGCAGAGAAGGAGGAGGGGAGAGAGGCAGAGAAGGAGGAGGGGAGAGAGGCAGAGAAGGAGGAGGGGAGAGAGGCAGAGAAGGAGGAGGGGAGAGAGGCAGAGAAGGAGGAGGGGAGAGAGGCAGAGAAGAAGGAGGAGGAGAGAGGCAGAGAAGGAGGAGGAGAGAGAGGTAGAGGAGTTGTGGCAGGAATAATTTATTGGCTCTGAGGAGAAGGACCATTGTTTCTGGAAAATGTATTCTGATAAATTCTAAATCAATTATATTTAATTACCACTAAAATTCCATGAAGAAAGGACAGAATGACAAACCAGATAAATATGTATAGCAGCCTAGAGGTAAATGGTGTTTTCTTCTTTTCTCTGTCGGTGAATGATGAAGAACTATAGGTTACATGTCTGGGGCTTGACCACTTTGGCCAATCAGAAAGTCACAAAAAAAAAAAAATGTTAATAAAACTCCACGGACCCCCCCTCTTGCGCAGTGGAACCCAGAATGATATGTGACCACTTGGTTACGGCGACACCATTCTGCCGAGGACACCCAAACCAGAGTGGCCACTGCAAAGCCCAAGGAGCCTGACCCTCTCTGCAAGTTGCTGTAGCCCTGCGTGGGATATTTAGCCTATATTGGCTATTGGTTGAGGCGCAGGGCCCGTTCTAGCTTGGTATGTCAGGGTGGGCTATTGGTTGAGGGGCAGGGCCCGTTCTAGCTTGGTGTGTCAGGGTGGGCTATTGGTTGAGGCGCAGGGCCCGTTCTAGCTTGGTATGTCAGGGTGGGCTATTGGTTGAGGCGCAGGGCCCGTTCTAGCTTGGTGTGTCAGGGTGGGCTATTGGTTGAGGCGCAGGGCCCGTTCTAGCTTGGTGTGTCAGGGTGGGCTATTGGTTGAGGCGCAGGGCCCGTTCTAGCTTGGTATGTCAGGGTGGGCTATTGGTTGAGGCGCAGGGCCCGTTCTAGCTTGGTATGTCAGGGTGGGCTATTGGAAATGTGAATTGGGCCAAGTTGGAGGTAATAATGCATTTAAGTTATAGTTTATTGAGATGCACTTTAATACACCACATAAAAGGCTGTTTTTACTGCAGTTCTATGTAGTAGTGATTTATGTTCACTAGTTGGTCAATTGATTTGATAGCGTGTTTAATCTATGCAAATAAATTATATGAATTGATAGTTCACCTCTCTTTTATTCTGTAATAGGGTATATTATATATTGTAGCCATTTGATACAACGTGTAAGCTACCGAGCAGACTGATACCCCATTGCATTGATCCCCAATCCTTCGGTAAGACTGTACAGTGCAATATTAATGTCAATACACACAAAAGGCTGACTGGGGATGGTGATTTCCCACAGCCAAAGTCCTGCAATAAGAACTAAGACGCTGATGTTTGTCTAAACTCTTCACAGCTGTGTTCTGTGGGTGTAACCGAGTAGACTGATGCTCCATTTCATTGCTCCACATTCCAACATTCCAACCTTGTTTAACATTATCTAGTCTAAATATGGCATGATTCACCCAAATTGTAACCATTTGCGTCACTTTCAAAGAGGTCCTTTTATTTTGAAGGTCGAACCCGCAAATTCCACTATTGTGGCTAGTCCTTATTGTGGCATAACCCGGTCCCGGTCGAGCCTCACTAGCCACTAGCCAGATGAAGCTAGCTGCCTGTTATAACGTTAGCTCTGGCTAGCTAGTTATGTTCATGAACTGAAGGTCGATTTCAATAGGAGAACAACAAGTGGCTACCTAGCTAATACTTACTCACATGGATTCCTAAATCATTGCTAAGAATATTGAAAATGACTGTAGTTTCTACTGTTCATTGATTTCAGGCTGGATGCATTGGTGCTAGCAAGGACGGTACCAAGCTAAAGTTTCTAATAACATCTGTATCAAAGATATTTGCAAACTTTTTTTTGATCCTGCTCTTACTTCAAATGCTCACACAGACGTTTTCCCATTCGGTCGAACAAATAATGCCTTATTACCGACGCGGTATTGGACACACATCGTGGCCGGTGTGTGTGCTTGTTTTCAGACTTGTTTTTTTTTGTACAGCTTTGACAGTGCTACTGATCATAGTGGTGGCTCTTGGCTTACACGTGCACATTCAGCGCACGGTGGGGATCTATTTTCTTATAACTAGATGTGATGCCTAGCTTAGAAAGAATACATTAATGATTAAACATAATAGGTTTTGTGCTGTACTGATATAGATTGTTTAACATAACAAGCTGTGATTTAATGTGAGGAACCGTTAGGGGGTAGGCTGAGACAGACTTGTGACTCACACACACACTGCCTCTTTGTTAAACCGCTCAAGGACGTGTTCTGCTGCAAAGAAGAACAAACTATGTCTGAGGTTGCTGACTCGAGACAAGTTGTAAAGATAACAACTAATGCCCGGCAACAGTCAAGCGCCAAGGGGCTGGGACCAGCCTGTGCGCCGTCGATAGGTTGGGTAAGTTTAAACCACGCTCAGTCTCTACTCTGACAGGCCCAGCAGGGAGCGGGAACTATCTCTGTCAGAGTATTTAAAGAAGAACTTATAACAATGGCTCAGTTCTCTGTCTGCCCTGCGTGGTTTTTCAGTGGGCCCGTATATACGAACATCATATTTACCATTCAAGTGTTTGCATTAATTAAAATACTAGTCTATTTTAGAAGACGTGCATTGACCTCTTTTTGTTCCTATACCAGATTTGAATTGACGCAACTTGACAACACACAACATTTTATAATAGAATCTTGTTATTTGACGTGTCAAATTAAACCGCTTATTTGACGGGTCAAATAGTGTTATTTGACGTGTATCTTTTTTGACACGCAAAGACCCAAACGGCGTTCCATACTACCTCAAATGTACCACACAACAGTAGGAAGGACATTTTAATTTAAACAAATGTTCTATGTCAGGGATGGGCAATTTTATAACTAATTTCCTGCAATTCTACTAATTTTTCCATAGGGTGGAGAGAGAAATGTTTGCAGTTTGAAATGTGATATCTGACTGAGACAGACTAACAAAATCAATGGGGGCCCCCCAGCCAGTAATTCGACCATGAAGTTTAGATAGCTGATATGGGCTAATTGAGTGACTATCAATGACTGACACACAACCAAATTTCGAAATTGCACCTTGTGTATTCTACTATTCTAACTCGCAACAGTTAGTTGAGACCCCGACTGAGTTTTTTTGTGTTTTTTCTTATTGCTCCAAGGGCCTTCAGGCCGCATGTTGACCATCCCTGTTCTAGTTCATATGAGGATGGGTATGGAGGTCATATTATTGAGTGAGCAATTTGTTCAATTTATTGATTCTCATCTCTCGGATAATATCTTATTTCCATATAAATGACATCTCAAACTGTTCGCCTTGCCATACTTTCCAAGTCTTGTTTATCACTCAGCTGAAGAAGCCTGGATGGAAGCAGAGGCTTTTACCAGTAGGGGAGTAATGGTAGTGTTGGGCTGAGGCCACAAGGGGGCAGGGTAGCGCAGCGTCAATGTTATGAGATGAGAACAATAACACCACAGAGTGAGGTACTTCTTTTTCTCTATTCAACAGCATGACATGACGTCTTTACGTCAGTGGTGTAGGCTGAAATCTGTTGATGGCAGGGCCAGCAAAAATATAGGTGGGCCAAAATTTGGCCTCTCAAATCATCATTAAATTATAATAGCCTCCTGAGTGGCGCAGTGGTCTAAGGCACTGCATCGCAGTGCTAACTGTGCCACTAGAGATCCTGGTTCGAATCCAGGCTCTGTCGCAGCCGGCCGCGACCGGGAGACTCATGGGCGGCGCACAATTGGCCCAGCGTCGTCCAGGGTAGGGGAGGGAATGGCCGGCAGGGATGTAGCTCAGTTGATAGAGCATGGCGTTTGCAACGCCAGGGTTGTGGGTTCGATTCCCAGGGGGGGCCAGTATAAATAAAAATGGTATTCACTAACTGTAAGTCGCTCTGGATAAGAGCGTCTGCTAAATGACTAAAATGTAAATGTAAAATAATAAAAGCCTACCCTATACCCTACTGTAATTGATCGCACACAACCAAACGTGAATTCACATTACAGACCAAATAGTCTTGGTAAATCTGACTTGCATTTAACATGCGACTCACATGGACCTACACATAATAAACCATAGGCCTGTAATTAATAGACTATGAGACTAGAACATAATGCCCTGATATAACAGTAATAATCACAATAGGCTTCGCAACCTCTCACTGGCTCGGCGACCAGGAGATAGTAGGCTAAGCTAGGCTATAAACTAGGCTAAGCTAGGCTATAAACTTTTTTTTAAAATATTTTTTATTATATTTAATATATATATATATATATATATATATATATATATATTTTTTTTTGTTTATTATTTTTTTTTGGGGGGGGGAATGGATCAGCTTAATATTGCAGATAGATTGTATCTTCTATCAATGTAATTGACTGCATCACTTCCAATCCCCCATGTTTTTTATTTTTTATATATATACTCCCCTTTATTACTTTTCAACCCCACCATCCTTTCCCTACTTGGAGTAAATTAGTGAACAACAATGCCCAGGCCTCTACTTCCGGTCTATACTTACTATCTACACCTTATGGACAGAGTTAATTTTACAATAATTCTATTATATATATATATATATTTTTTATTTTTTATTTATTTTTGCTCCTGAACTTCTTCTACTCTCAACCTCTCCGATCAATATAAACTTGGCTAAGCTAGGCTAGGCTATAAACTAGGCTAAACTAGGCTAGGCTAGGCTATAAACTAGGCTAAACTAGGCTAGGCTAGGCTATAAACTAGGCTAAGCTAGGCTATAAACTAGCCTAAACTAGGCTAGGCTAGGCTATAAACTAGGCTAGGCTATAAACTAGGCTAAGCTAGGCTATAAACTAGGCTAAACTAGGCTAGGCTAGGCTATAAACTAGGCTAAGCTAGGCTAGGCTATAAACTAGGCTAAGCTAGGCTAGGCTATAAACTAGGCTAAGCTAGGCTAGGCTGTAAACTAGGCTAAGCTAGGCTAGGCTATAAACTAGGCTAAGCTAGGCTATAAACTAGCCTAAACTAGGCTAGGCTAGGCTATAAACTAGGCTAGGCTAGGCTATAAACTAGGCTAAGCTAGGCTATAAACTAGGCTAAACTAGGCTAGGCTAGGCTATAAACTAGGCTAAGCTAGGCTAGGCTATAAACTAGGCTAAGCTAGGCTAGGCTATAAACTAGGCTAAGCTAGGCTAGGCTATAAACTAGGCTAGGCTAGGCTAGGCTATAAACTAGGCTAGGCTATAAACTAGGCTAGGCTAGGCTATTAACTAGGCTAAGCTAGGCTAGGCTATAAACTAGGCTAAGCTAGGCTAGGCTATAAACTAGGCTAGGCTAGGCTAGGCTATAAACTAGGCTAGGCTATAAACTAGGCTAAGCTAGGCTAGGCTATAAACTAGGCTAAGCTAGGCTAGGCTGCCACAAATGTAAACATTTAACACTAGGAGAGCAGGAGAGCTTCATATTGACACAAAACAAATTTACTTTTTTAATTACACTGCCATTTTTTAAAGTTATGTCCCGCCTGTCCTTGACTTTTCCTAAATAAGTCTATCTAACATGCTATCGTTGTTAGAATCTTAATATCACAAACAGAATTAGTCTTATAAGCAATTTTAAGAGGAGACGTCATTCCCCCCCCCCAAAACTACACCTAAACTATATAAAAACTAATTTCACACATATAAAAATATGACATTCTGTTCTTTTGAAATGCATTATCTTTAATTCATAAATTAATTCCTTTGGAACTGCCCTTAACAAATTAATAATAAATGATCGTTGTGATGGTGCTTGTTTAATAGATTGTAACACTTGAATTGTGGTGTTTTTGTGTTTTTTTATTTTGTACATATAGCCTACAGTTACATAAACTAATGAAAATGCTATTGTGTTCTTTGAAATACATTTTATTTCGTATTCTAATGTTACCTAAGACCCTATTAAACACAACCAAATGATGATTCTTCTGATAGCATATCTGAAATGTATTTATTACATTGTTAGAATGTTGACTTTTTAAAAGACACGTCATTGGTACGAAAGGGGGTCCAACGAGGCCAGGCCTATTCTAGTGTTAATCACTGGCATGGAGGCCAATCAAAGTAGATTAAGTTTGCATTAGGTTACACGCTGCATGCTAAACACCATCAAAGGAAACGTAAATTATAGCCTAACAGTATGCTAATACACATAATAACAGGTCATAGGCTGGAACAGCAGTCACCAACCTTTTCTAAATCGAGATCACTTCATGAGTCAAAATGCAAGCCGAGTGCAATTCTCTGCTGGGAGCGGGAGATCAAGTGCCCCTATAACGCATTGTATGATATCAAATGATCAAATGAAATGTTATTTGTCACATGAACCAAATACAACAGGTGTAGACCTTACAGTGAAATTCTTACTTACAAGCCCTTAACAAACAATGCAGTTTTAAGAAAAATAAGTGTTAAGTAAAAAATAGATAACTAAAAAAGGTAATATGTAGGTAGAGTTAAAGTGACTATGCATAGATAATAAACAGAGAGTAGCAGCAGCGTAAAGGGGGGGGAGCTCAGTTGGTAGAGCATGGCGCTTGCAACGCCAGGGTTGTGGGTTCGATTTCCACGGGGGACCAGTATGAAAAAATTTATGCACTCACTAACTGTAAGTCGCTCTGGATAAGAGCATCTGCTAAAATAACTAAAATGTAAACAATGCAAATAGTATGGGTAGCCATTTGATTAGCTCTTCAGGAGTCTTATGGCTTTGGGGTAGAAGCTGTTAAGAAGCCTTTTGGACCTAGACTTGGCGCTCCGGTACCGTCTACCGTCATAACAGTCTATGAAAAGGGTGACTGGAGTCTTTGACAATTTTTAGGGACTTCCTCTGACACCGCCTGGTATAGAGGTCCTGGATGGCAGGAAGCTTGGCCCCAGTGATGTACTGGGCCATACGCACTACCCTCTGTAGTGCCTTGCGGTCGGAGGCCGAGCAGTTTCCATACCAGGCGGTGATGCAACCAGTCAGGATGCTCTAGATGGTGCAGCTGTATAACTTTTTGAGGATCTGAGGACCCATGCCAAATCTTTTCAGTCTCCTGAGGGGGCAAAGGCTTTGTCGTGCCCTCTTCACGACTGTCTTGGTGTGTTTGGACCATGATAGTTTGTTGGTGATGTGGACACCAAGGAACTTGAAGCTCTCAACCTGCTGCACTACAGCCCCGTCGATGAGAATGGGGGCGTGCTCGGTCCTCTGCTTCCTGTAGTCCACAATCATCTCCTTTGTCTTGATCACGTTGAGGGAGAGGTTGTTATCCTGGCACCACACGGCCAGGTCTCTGACCTCCTCTCATCGTTGTCGGTGATCAGGTCTACCACTGTTGTGTCGTCGGCATACTTAATGATGGTGTTGGAGTCGTGCCTGGCCATGCAGTCATGGGTGAACAGGGAGTACAGGAGGGGACTGAGTACGCACCCCTGAGGGGCCCCCGTGTTGAGGATCAGTGTGGCAGATGTGTTGTTACCTACCCTTACCACCTGGGGGCGGCCTGTCAGGAAGTCCAGGATCCAGTTGCAGAGGGAGGTGTTTAGTCCCAGGGTCCTTAGCTTAGTGATGAGCTTTGAGGGCACTATGGTGTTGAATGCTGAGCTGTAGTCGATGAATAGCATTCTCACGTAGGTGTTCCTTTTGTCCAGGTGGGAAAGGGCAGTGTGGAGTGCAATATAGATTGCATAATCTGTGGATCTGTTAGGGCGGTATGCAAATTGGAGTGGGTCTAGGGTTTCTGGGATAATGGTGTTGATGTGAGCCATGACCAGCCTTTCAAAGCACTTCATGGCTACAGACGTGAGTGCTACAGGTCGGTAGTCATTTAAGCAGGTTACCTTAGTGTTCTTGGGCACAGGGACTATGGTGGTCTGCTTGAAACATGTTGGTATTACAGACTCAGTCAGGGACAGTTTGAAATTGTCAGTGAAGACACTTTCCAGTTGGTCAGCGCATGCTCGGAGTACACGTCCTGGTAATCTGTCTGGCCCTGCGGCCTTGTGAATGTTGACCTGTTTAAAGGTCTTACTCACATCGGCTACGGAGAGTGTGATCGTCCGGAACAGCTGATGCTCTCATGCATGCTTCAGTGTTGCTTGCCTCGAAGCAAGCATAGAAGTAATTTAGCTCGTCTGGTAGGTTCGTGTCACTGGGCAGCTCGCGGCTGTGCTTCCCATTTGTAGTCTGTAATAGTTTGCAAGCCCTGCCACATCCGACGAGCGTTGGAGCCGGTGTAGTACGATTAAATCTTAGTCCTGTATTGACGCTTTGCCTGTTTGATGGTTAGTCGGAGGGCATAGCAGGATTTCTTATAAGCGTCCGGGTTAGAGTCCCGCTCCTTGAAAGCGGAAGCTCTACCCTTTAGCTCAGTGCGGATGTTGCCTGTAATCCATGGCTTCTGGTTAGGGTATGTACGTATGGTCACTGTAGGGACGACGTCATCGATGCACTTATTGATGAAGCCAGTGACTGATGTGGTGTAGGCAGGTAGCTTAGTGGTTAAGAGCGTTGTGCCAGTAACCGAAAGGTTGTTGGTTCTAATCCCCGAGCTGACTAGCTGAAAAATCTGTCGATGTGCCCTTGAGCAAGGCACTTAACCCTAATTGCTCCTGTAAGTCGCACTGGATAAGAGCGTCTGCTAAATGACTAAAAATGTAAAAAATGTGTACTCCTCATAGGCTACGTTGACTGGAAATAAATATTGTTTCATGCATTTGCCTATTTTCATATATAATAGGAGAGGTCAGATTCACACAAGTGCCTAGAGAGGAAGGGTCAAGGTTATTATAAATAATGACATTAACATATATTGCAAAAAAATGTGAGAGAGTAGGGTGACTTCCCTAGCAGGTCTCGGCCACCATCACTTGTGTAGATCTGAAACAACGTAACAAGTATAAGCAATAGTGTGAATGCACTTTGAAGTAAACCTCAGCTCTGTTAAAAGTACACTCAGTAAAATGTTTTATCGACCGTGGTGATTCAGGAGTGACATTAAAACAGGTTAGTATACCCCACCAACATTAGACCACTATACAGGAAGCCCTTAAATTGTCAGATTAACTGATTCCTGACATGGTTAGGAAAAAGCAGGAAGTTCAGAGTGCCTTGAACCAAGAGGTTGTGAGTTCAAATCCCAGGTGAGGACATGTTGAATAATAATTACTGTATAAAAGAACATGCACAATGTAATTGTGTGTCAAATATGTCAATTGAAAACACTGTATGTTAAAAGCCGTGTGTGTGAGTTTTTCAAACCTTGCCAACAGACAGAGAGCTATGAATGGATCAGCGGTTCACCAATCAGGGCCTTGATTGCAACAAAAACGTGATATGTAATGACATTTTTTTGGACACATAAATGTTCTTGCAATGTTCCCATGAAACGTGTCTAGAACATTCATATCTTATGTTCAGAGAACATGGCAACCATGTTCTGTGTATGTTTGGTGGGACGTTGATGGAATATTCTCTTAACTCACAGAAAACTGGACACATGAATGTTCTTGCAACGTTCCCATGAAACGTGTCTAGAACATTCATATCTTAAGTTCTGAGAACATGGTAACCACGTTCAGGGTAAGTTCTATTTTACATTAAGGGAATGGACTCTTGGAAACATTCCCTGTACATCACAGGGACATTCCTATGAAAACGTTAGTTAATTACCTAATGAGACTTTTAAGGGAACGTTCTCTTAAGTTGTGTGAACGTTTGTTGTTAGCTGAGCACACACTCGCACACGGACGCGCACACAGACACACACACACACACACAGTCGGGGTCTCAACTTTACTGTTGAGTTAGATTAGTAGAATAAACACAGTGCAAGTTCGACATTTGGTTGTGCACTAGCATTTTTTAAGTGATTTTTTTCAGTCACTGACAATCACTCAATTAGCCATGTCAGCTAACAATTTCTAGATTGGGAAGTTAGTCTAGCCAGTTATCTAAACTTGTAGCTGGCTGAATACCGACCGGGTACGCAGGGCACTTGCCCAGGGGCCCTGACCTCCAGGGGCCCCCAATGATTTTGTTAGTCACTCTCACTCAGATATCATATTAACATGGCATAAGTCATGGCAAAATGTGTAGAACTGCAGGAAATTAGCTTTAAAACTGCAAAGATGGGCCTCCCGAGTGGCGCAGCGGTCTAAGGCACTGGATCGCAGTGCTAGAGGCGTCACTACAGACCCGGGTTCGATCCCGGGTCTGTAGTGATGATATCACAACCGGCCGTGATCGGGAGTCCCATAGGGCGGCGCACAATTGGCCCAGCGTCGTCTGGGTTAGGGGAGGGTTTGGCCGGGGGGGGGCTTTACTTGGCTTATCGCGCTCTAGCGACTCCTTGTGGTGGGCCGGGTTCCTGCAGGCTGAACTCGGTCATCAGTTGAACGGTGTTTTTCCTCCGACACATTGGTGCAGCTGGCTTCCGGGTTAAGCGGGCGGGTGTTAAGAAGTGCGGTATGTTTCAGAGGACGCATGACTCGACCTTCGCCTCCCAAGCCCATTGCAGCGATGAGACAAGATCGAAATTGGGGAGAAAAAGGGGTAAAATAAAAATAATAAAATAAAAACAATGGCAAAGATGTCTCTCTACCCCATGACAAAATTAGAATAATTGTATAAAATTGCAAAGATTTTTCTCCGCACATGGCAAAATGGGTAGAATTGCATGAGTCTTTTAAATAAAATTGTAAAATGTTCTCTCTTCCCCATGACAAAATGTGTAGAACTGCAGTAAAGTAACTGTCATGCCAAATAATGTCCCCCAGCCAAAAAGTGTCCCCCCCCCGCGTCACAATGGGATTCGATGTGATGACCTAATGATTAGAATTTTGGAGATCGTAGCCTAAATGACGTTCTTTTCATCCCTGCTATGCAAGGCTGATTTCCACGACAATTTAGCTGTTTAAACAAGTTTTGTTTAGCTAATAAAATGTAAACATTACTTCAAACTACTTTTGGGTACCTTGTTAACGTTACAAAATCCATGTCTTAAACATTGCTACATTTCGGAAATAGCAAAGAAAACGTGTAATCTGCTTGACACATTAATGTTACTTACCTTAAAGATCACAAAGTCAGCTAGTTTCCACTCCATTCATATGCAAATCCGTTTGATTCATACACTGGCTTGTCCGGCTGTCATGTTTTTATTTTAACCTGCCCTTCCCTTATCTACACTGAAATAATATAATTTCAGTAGTACTCTATTATGATTCATTTTGTTTCTGTCTCGCATAGCTCGTTAGTACACCCTTGTGGTTGAATATACACTGCTCAAAAAAATAAAGGGAACACTTAAACAACACAATGTAACTCCAAGTCAATCACACTTCTGTGAAATCAAACTGTCCACTTAGGAAGCAACACTGATTGACAATACATTTCACATGCTGTTGTGCAAATGGAATAGACAATAGGTGGAAATTATAGGCAATTAGCAAGACACCCCCAATAAAGAAGTGGTTCTGCAGGTGGTGACCACAGACCACTTCTCAGTTCCTATGCTTCCTGGCTGATGTTTTGGTCACTTTTGAATGCTGGCGGTGCTTTCACTCTAGTGGTAGCATGAGACGGAGTCTACAACCCACACAAGTGGCTCAGGTAGTGCAGCTCATCCAGGATGGCACATCAATGCGAGCTGTGGCAAGAAGGTTTGCTGTGTCTGTCAGCGTAGTGTCCAGAGCATGGAGGCACTACCAGGAGAAAGGCCAGTACATCAGGAGACGTGGAGGAGGCCGTAGGAGGGCAACAACCCAGCAGCACGACCGCTACCTCCGCCTTTGTGCAAGGAGGAGCAGGAGGAGCACTGCCAGAGCCCTGCAAAATGACCTCCAGCAGGCAACAAATGTGCATGTGCCTGCTCAAACGGTCAGAAACAGACTCCATGAGGGTGGTATGAGGGCCCGCCGTCCACAGGTGGGGTTGTGCTTACAGCCCAACACCGTGCAGGACGTTTGGCATTTGCCAGAGAACACCAAGATTGGCAAATTCGCCACTGGCGCCCTGTGCTCTTCACAGATGAAAGCAGGTTCACACTGAGCACATGTGACAGACGTGACAGAGTCTGGAGACGCCGTGGAGAACGTTCTGCTGCCTGCAACATCCTCCAGCATGACCGGTTTGGCGGTGGGTCAGTCATGGTGTGGGGTGGTATTTCTTTGGGGGGCCGCACAGCCCTCCATGTGCTCGCCAGAGGTAGCCTGACTGCCATTAGGTACCGAGATGAGATCCTCAGACCCCTTGTGAGACCATATGCTGGTGCGGTTGGCCCTGGGTTCCTCCTAATGCAAGACAATGCTAGACCTCATGTGGCTGGAGTGTGTCAGCAGTTCCTGCAAGAGGAAGGCATTGATGCTATGGACCGCCCATTCCCCAGACCTGAATCCAATTGAGCACATCTGGGACATCATGTCTCGCTCCATCCACCAACGCCACGTTGCACCACAGACTGTCCAGGAGTTTAGTCCAGGTCTGGGAGGAGATCCCTCAGGAGACCATCCGCCACCTCATCAGGAGCATGCCCAGGCGTTGTAGGGAGGTCATACAGGCACGTGGAGGCCACACACACTACTGAGCCTCATTTTGACTTGTTTTAAGGACATTACATCAAAGTTGGATCAGCCTGTAGTGTGGTTTTCCACTTTAATTTTGAGGGTGACTCCAAATACAGACCTCCATGGGTTGATAAATTTGATTTCCATTGATAATTTTTGTGTGATTTTGTTGTCAGCACATTCAACTATGTAAAGAAAAAAGTATTTAATAAGATTATTTCATTCATTCAGATCTAGGATGTGTTGTTTAAGTGTTCCCTTAATTTTTTTGAGCAGTGTATATATATATATATATACAGTGGGGAGAACAAGTATTTGATACACTGCCGATTTTGCAGGTTTTCCTACTTACAAAGCATGTAGAGGTCTGTAATTTGTATTATAGGTACACTTCAACTGTGAGAGACGGAATCTAAAACAAAAATCCAGAAAATCACATTGTATGATTTTTAAGTAATTAATTTGCATTTTATTGCATGACATAAGTATTTGATCACCTACCAACCGGTAAGAATTCCGGCTCTCACAGACGTGTTAGTTTTTCTTTAAGAAGCCCTCCTGTTCTCCACTCATTACCTGTATTAACTGCACCTGTTTGAACTCGTTACCTGTATAAAAGACACCTGTCCACACACTCAATCAAACAGACTCCAACCTCTCCACAATGGCCAAGACCAGAGAGCTGTGTAAGGACATCAGGGATAAAATTGTAGACCTGCACAAGGCTGGGATGGGCTACAGGACAATAGGCAAGCAGCTTGGTGAGAAGGCAACAACTGTTGGCGCAATTATTAGAAAATGGATGAAGTTCAAGATGACGGTCAATCACCCTCGGTCTGGGGCTCCATGCAAGATCTCACCCTGTGGGGCATCAATGATAATGAGGAAGGTGAGGGATCAGCCCAGAACTACACGGCAGGACCTGGTCAATGACCTGAAGAGAGCTGGGACCACAGTCTCAAAGAAAACCATTAGTAACACACTACGCCGTCATGGATTAAAATCCTGCAGCGCACGCAAGGTCCCCCTACTCAAGCCAGCGCATGTCCAGGCCCGTCTGAAGTTTGCCAATGACCATCTGGATGATCCAGAGGAGAAATGGGAGAAGGTCATGTGGTCTGATGAGACAAAAATAGAGCTTTTTGGTCTAAACTCCACTCGCCGTGTTTGGAGGAAGAAGAAGGATGAGTACAACCCCAAGAACACCATCCCAACCGTGAAGCATGGAGGTGAAAACATCATTCTTTGGGGATGCTTTTCTGCAAAGGGGACAGGACGGCTGCACCGTATTGAGGGGAGGATGGATGGGGTCATGTATCGCGAGATCTTGGCCAACAACCTCCTTCCCTCAGTAAGAGCATTGAAGATGGGTCGTGGCTGGGTCTTCCAGCATGACAACGACCTGAAACACACAGCCAGGGCAACTAAGGAGTGACTCCGTAAGAAGCATCTCAAGGTCCTGGAGTGGCCTAGCCAGTCTCCAGACCTGAACCCAATAGAAAATCTTTGGAGGGAGCTGAAAGTCCGTATTGCCCAGCGACAGCCCCAAAACCTGAAGGATCTGGAGAAGGTCTGTATGGAGGAGTGGGCCAAAATCCCTGCTGCAGTGTGTGCAAACCTGGTCAAGACCTACAGGAAACGTATGATCTCTGTAATTGCAAACAAAGGTTTCTGTACCAAATATTAAGTTCTGCTTTTCTGATGTATCAAATACTTATGTCATGCAATAAAATGCAAATTAATTACTTAAAAATCATACAATGTGATTTTCTGGATTTTTGTTTTAGATTACGTCTCTCACAGTTGAAGTGTACCTATGATAAAAATTACAGACCTCTACATGCTTTGTAAGTAGGAAAACCTGCAAAATCGGCAGTGTATCAAATACTTGTTCTCCCCACTGTATATATATGTATTCACTAACTGTAAGTCGCTCTGGATAAGAGCGTCTGCTAAATGACGTAAATGTAATAACAGAAAGCTACATTATTCAGTGTACCTGAAGCTCTTGTGTCTGATATCAGAAAGCTACATTATTAAGTGTGCCTGAAGATCTTGTGACTGATATCAGAAAGCTACATTATTCAGTGTGCCTGAAGATCTTGTGACTGATATCAGAAAGCTACATTATTCAGTGTGCCTGAAGATCTTGTGACTGATATCAGAAAGCTACATTATTCAGTGTGCCTGAAGATCTTGTGACTGATAACAGAAAGCTACATTATTCAGTTTCCTGATGCTCTTGTGACTGATATCAGAAAGCTACATTATTCAGTGTGCCTGAAGCTCTCGTGACTGATTTTAGAAAGCTACATTAATGAATGTGCCTTAATGTCTTGTTAGTGATATCAGAAAGCTACATTATCCAGTGTGCCTGAAGCTCTCGTGACTGATATCAGAAAGCTGCCTCTCTTTCTTTCTTTCCCTTTCTATCTCTAACCATGTGACCCAGACCCCTCTCACCTCCCCCTATATCCCACCAGCCCCCACTGTCCAGTCACTCACTGCTGATAGTGCTTCTTACTAACAAACACCAAACTGAATAATGTTATGTGCAGACTGCTGTTTGGATAATACATAGAAAAGGCCCAGAGTTACAGATCCAGAGGGAATGACAGGTTCTTACTAGATCCCAGTGTTAAGTTGATGTGATATACATATCTGTATCAAATACTTGTTCTCCCCACTGTATATATATATATATATGTATGTATGTATGTATCTATTGTAGGTCCTAGTATACAACAATGAATAATGTGGAACTAATAAATACCATCAAAGGATACCTTACCACTTACAATAATGAACACGTGAAACAGCTGTGAAAACCAACATGTCAATATTTACGATTTTAATACATAAACTTTGATATCTTTTTGGTACAGTTGTCATTCATTTATTTTCACAGATTTTTTTGTACACTCACATGGCAATCATAGACTAAAATGCTGAATTCTGGTGTGGGGAATATAGAGGAGGTGGTTGCTGTGTGGGCGGGAGGTTCTGCCTGTCATTTGTTCTCAACAGGCAGCCAGTCTCGGAAGGAGGACTTAAAGAGGGAGACTGCAACGTCCAGGCACTGCTGCTCTCTTTGTTCTGAGTGCTAGTATTTTTAGTTAATCTGTGTATCTCACATATTATGTGGCCCAGTATGATAGAGCAAGAAAACATTCTTAGCAGATAATGACAACAACAGTAGCTGTAGATGATGTAATGAAAAGTTGGAGGGTGGTTGGCGATGGAGGACATCAAGGTGGATCCACGTCTGGGTGTTGGGCAGAACCCCAAGGTCCTGGAGAACAGGAGCAGAGTTAAAGGGAACAGGATAGGAGACCGAGAATTAAACAAGCAAACACACAGGTTACATTTTGCTGTGAGAAAATGTGATGCATTAGTGCAGTGTTATAAATGGGAGATATGTACTTTTCTCGGTCAGCACGGCCTCCTTCTCTTCCTTAGTAAAAATCCCCCTCCTGTGTGGCTGGCCATCCTTCCCCCCGTAGGTACATGTGATTGCTTAACATGTTGGAAGAGACGAGTTGTTGAAATACCCAGGTCTAAGTAAATTTGCACTGCTTTCTTTCTCTCTCTGTTTCTCAGTCTCCATATCTCTCTCTGTCTTCCTCTCTCTTCCCACCTCTCTCTCCCTCTCTCACTTTCATCCTTTCTTTCTCTTTCTCCCCCCTCTCTCTGTCTGTGTCTGTCTAGCAAAGACATCTAGTTAAGGGCATTTGGAATTACCATAATTGCTTACACCTGTCCATTAGATCAATCAGGTTTAACTTATAGCTAGATACCTCCAATATGACAGACATACAACTATATGTATAGCTAGCAACATGTAGATGACCAACTAGTTAGATGGAAAATGGTTGTTGAAAGATGGTTGTACATAGCTAAATCCGTCCAGTTATCTAATAGAAGTTTACTGCTTAACGTTACTCTGAATGTTGCGCCTCTTGTCGAGATCAGTGATGCCTTCATAGTACTTTGCCTGGTTGGAAAGGTAAAATAAAATCTCCTCGAGGGATGCCATTGAAGTGCAAGCTGCATTCAGAAACAGAAAGCTACAATAACAGTTACAGAAGCTAGCTAGCTAGCTAACATTAGCTAAATAAAACTAACTAGCTAGTTAGCTGGCTACCTGGCTAGCTGACTAGGCAGGCTGAGGTAAATAAGTACAGTAGCTAGCCATGTCAATCTAAAAACAGCTTAAATGATTTATTCCTATTTAACAATATTTTCTTATATAAAGACAAATGTATGGTAAAGAAAGAGTGTTCTCTTTCCAGTCTTTTTGGTCCTCTGAAGCAGTAGGTAGTCAGCAGGTAGTCACTGTCAAAAACACTGTCCTTGGAGAGCAATTCTGAGGTAATCATTTTGTGCAGACTAAGCGAGTGCTTATGAGGTGAAATAACTAAAACTGCCTCCGTCCTTCGCGACCACTACGAGGTAAAATAGAGCCAAGCTACCAGCATAGCAACGGACGCTTTGGTTCATTACGTAAGCCAGTCAGAATTTTACAAGTTCTAGCAACAGCCCTAGCAACGGAAGCTAGAACTCATCGAATCCCAATGTGACGCAGTGGGGGGACACTTTTTGACAGGGGGACACTATTTGGCATGACAGGCCCCCCAACCAAATCTTGCTTAGGGCCCCCCAAAAGGCTAGAGCCGGCCCTGCTTTCTTTCCTGGCTACTTATCCACATTGCTCCTGCCAAACTGACCTCTCTTCTCCACAATGAGTCTGTATTTGCCTCCCTCCCTTACGATTTCTAGAACGCTAACACATTCTGACCTTTCTGATTGGTCCCAGAAACCGATGGGTTGGGCCAGAGCCAGCTTACATGATGACCTTATCAACTGTGATACTCTGATTGGTTAGATTTGTTAGAGTCGATCCAATCGCCTGATTAATTTGTTTTGTACAACGCCCCCTCATTTCGACTAGGATGTCAGATCCAGACTGGATGTGTGTAGTGATCGATAGAGCAGAGGAATTAAATTCAGGGTGAGTGGTATGGCAACAGGATTTCTGCTTCTCAATCAATCACACATCTGTAGCTAATGCAGTGCTGAGTCCTCAGGAAGCTTTAGGTCTATTAGTGTGTGTGTCTTTGTATCACTTTAAAATGAACGTCCATTTGCCGGAAGACACCAGGCAGAGAGAGAGCTGCTAATATGGTTTGTGGCGTGTGTGTGTGCGCGCGCGTGCGTGTGTGTGCGTGTGTTTAGTGCTTCTAGGGTTTGGTTTACTGTAATGCTTGAGTTGTGCTTGTATTGCTGTTACAGTAGGAGTGTACCCCCTTTCTCTGACTCTTTCTCTCTCTCTTTCTCTGACTCTTTCTCTCTCTCTTTCTCTGACTCTTTCTCTCTCTCTTTCTCTGACTTTCTCTCTCTCTTTCTCTCTCTCTTTCTCTGACTCTTTCTCTGACTCTTTCTCTGACTCTTTCTCTGACTCTTTCTCTCTCTCTTTCTCTGACTCTTTATCTGTCTCTTTCTGTCTCTTTCTCTCTCTCTCTTTCTCTGACTCTTTCTCTGACTCTTTCTCTCTCTCTTTCTCTCTCTCTTTCTCTGACTCTTTCTCTGACTCTTTCTCTCTCTCTTTCTCTGACTTTCTCTCTCTCTTTCTCTCTCTCTTTCTCTGACTCTTTCTCTGACTCTTTCTCTGACTCTTTCTCTGACTCTTTCTCTCTCTCTTTCTCTGACTCTTTATCTGTCTCTTTCTGTCTCTTTCTCTCTCTCTTTCTCTGACTCTTTCTCTGACTCTTTCTCTCTCTCTTTCTCTGACTCTTTCTCTGACTCTTTCTCTCTCTTTCTCTCTCTCTTTCTCTGACTCTTTCTCTGACTCTTTCTCTGTCTCTGTCTCTTTCTCTCTCTCTTTCTCTGACTCTTTCTCTGACTCTTTCTCTCTCTCTTTCTCTCTCTCTTTCTCTGACTCTTTCTCTGACTCTTTCTCTGACTCTTTCTGTTGTTCCTCCCCGAGGGGTTTTGCAACCTGAAATAGATCAAGTTCCCTGGAGATCAATATCATCCATTCAACTGGGTGAAGATACACAAACACTCTCTCTCTCTCTCTCTCTCACCACACACACTCACTCACACACACACACACCACACACACACACATGCAAATACACACACACACAATCCAGAAAAGTGGTAGGATAAAGAGTGAAAAAAAATAAAGATGCAATGGGAGGAGAGTGAAAGGGAGGGAGAGAGGGAATGAGAGAAAAAGGAATGGAGAAGACAGAGGGACAGGGACAAGCCATTATCAATCATATCTACTGTTGGCGCCAGCCATGTATCCTAGCAACCAGATCACCCCCTATCCAGAAGTCTGGACACAGTAATCACTACCAATACTGCACTGTACCACGTCCCTACGGCCCTAACCAACCCTATACCACGCCCCAACGGACCTAATCGACCCTGGGTCAGACATGAACAGTGCCTTGCAAAAGTATTCATCCCCCTTGGCTTTTTTCCTATTTTGTTGCATTACAACCTGTAATTTAAATGGATTCTTATTTGGATTTCACGTAATGGACAAATTGGTGAAGTGAAATGAAAAAAATAACTTGTTTAAAAAAATTATAAAAAATAAATAACGAAAAAGTGGTGCGTGCATATGTATTCACCACCTTTGTTATGAAGCCCCTAAATAAGATCTGGTGCAACCAATTACCTTCAGAAGTCACATAATTAGTTAAATAAAGTCCACCTGTGTGCAATCTAAGTGTCACATGATCTGCTTTTCTGATGTATCAAATACTTATGTCATACAATAAAATGCAAATTAATTACTTAAAAATCATACAATGTGATTTTCAGGATTTTTGTTTTAGATTCCGTCTCTCACAGTTGAAGTGTACCTATGATAAAAATTACAGACCTCTACATGCTTTGTAAGTAGGAAAACCTGCAAAATCGGCAGTGTATCAAATACTTGTTCTCCCCACTGTATGTATATCACATCAACTTAACACTGGGACAGATATGTATATCACATCAACTTAACACTGGGATCTAGTAAGAACCTGTCATTCCCTCTGGATCTGTAACTCTGGGCCTTTTCTATGTATTATCCAAACAGCAGTCTGCACATAACATTATTCAGTTTGGTGTTTGTTAGTAAGAAGCACTATCAGCAGTGAGTGACTGGACAGTGGGGGCTGGTGGGATATAGGGGGAGGTGAGAGGGGTCTGGGTCACATGGTTAGAGATAGAAAGGGAAAGAAAGAAAGAGAGGCAGCTTTCTGATATCAGTCACGAGAGCTTCAGGCACACTGGATAATGTAGCTTTCTGATATCACTAACAAGACATTAAGGCACATTCATTAATGTAGCTTTCTAAAATCAGTCACGAGAGCTTCAGGCACACTGAATAATGTAGCTTTCTGATATCAGTCACAAGAGCATCAGGAAACTGAATAATGTAGCTTTCTGTTATCAGTCACAAGATCTTCAGGCACACTGAATAATGTAGCTTTCTGATATCAGTCACAAGATCTTCAGGCACACTGAATAATGTAGCTTTCTGATATCAGTCACAAGATCTTCAGGCACACTGAATAATGTAGCTTTCTGATATCAGTCACAAGATCTTCAGGCACACTGAATAATGTAGCTTTCTGATATCAGTCACAAGATCTTCAGGCACACTTAATAATGTAGCTTTCTGATATCAGACACAAGAGCTTCAGGTACACTGAATAATGTAGCTTTCTGTTATTACATTTACGTCATTTAGCAGACGCTCTTATCCAGAGCGACTTACAGTTAGTGAATACATATATATACAGTGGGGAGAACAAGTATTTGATACACTGCTGATTTTGCAGGTTTTCCTACTTACAAAGCATGTAGAGGTCTGTAATATTTATCATAGGTACACTTCAACTGTGAGAGACGGAATCTAAAACAAAAATCCAGAAAATCACATCGTATGATTTTTAAGTAATTCATTTGCATTTTATTGCATGACATAAGTATTTGATACATCAGAAAAGCAGAACTTAATATTTGGTACAGAAACCTTTGTTTGCAATTACAGAGATCATACGTTTGCTGTAGGTCTTGACCAGGTTTGCACTCACTGCAGTAGGGATTTTGGCCTACTCCTCCATACAGACCTTCTCCAGATCCTTCAGGTTTCGGGGCTGTTGCTAGGCAATACGGACTTTCAGCTCCCTCAAAATATTTTCTATTGGGTTCAGGTCTGGAGACTGGCTAGGCCACTCCAGGACCTTGAGATGCTTCTTACGGAGCCACTCCTTAGTTGCCCTGGTTGTGTGTTTCAGGTCGTTGTCATGCTGGAAGATCCAGCCACGACCCATCTTCAATGCTCTTACTGAGGGAAGGAGGTTGTTGGCCAAGATCTCGCGATACATGGCCCCATCCATCCTCCCCTCAATACGGTGCAGTCATCCTGTCCCCTTTGCAGAAAAGCATCCCCAAAGAATGATGTTTCCAC
The DNA here is from genome assembly GCF_964263955.1 of Coregonus lavaretus. Taxonomy (NCBI): domain Eukaryota; kingdom Metazoa; phylum Chordata; class Actinopteri; order Salmoniformes; family Salmonidae; genus Coregonus; species Coregonus lavaretus. The sequence goes on from NW_028161406.1 coordinate 199,200, forward strand.
CTCCATGCTTCAAGGTTGGGATGGTGTTCTTGGGGTTGTACTCATCCTTCTTCTTCCTCCAAACATGGCGAGTGGAGTTTAGACCAAAAAGCTCTATTTTTCTCTCAGTAGACCACATGACCTTCTCCCATTCCTCCTCTGGATCATCCAGATGGTCATTGGCAAACTTCAGACGGGCCTGGACATGCGCTGGCTTGAGCAGGGGGACCTTGCATGCGCTGCAGGATTTTAATCCATGACGGCGTAGTGTGTTACTAATGGTTTTCTTTGAGACTGTGGTCCCAGCTCTCTTCAGGTCATTGACCAGGTCCTGCCGTGTAGTTCTGGGCTGATCCCTCACCTTCATCATGATCATTGATGCCCCACGAGGTGAGATCTTGCATGGAGCCCCAGACCGAGGGTGATTGACCGTCATCTTGAACTTCTTCCATTTTCTAATAATTGTGCCAACAGTTGTTGCCTTCTCACCAAGCTGCTTGCCTATTGTCCTGTAGCCCATCCCAGCCTTGTGCAGGTCTACAATTGTATCCCTGATGTCCTTACACAGCTCTCTGGTCTTGGCCATTGTGGAGAGGTTGGAGTCTGTTTGATTGAGTGTGTGGACAGGTGTCTTTTATACAGGTAACGAGTTCAAACAGGTGCAGTTAATACAGGTAATGAGTGGAGAACAGGAGGGCTTCTTAAAGAAAAACTAACAGGTCTGTGAGAGCCGGAATTCTTACTGGTTGGTAGGTGATCAAATACTTATGTCATGCAATAAAATGCAAATTAATTACTTAAAAATCATACAATGTGATTTTCTGGATTTTTGTTTAAGATTCCGTCTCTCACAGTTGAAGTGTACCTATGATAAAAATTACAGACCTCTACATGCTTTGTAAGTAGGAAAACCTGCAAAATTGGCAGTGTATCAAATACTTGTTCTCCCCACTGTATATATTTTATACTGCCCCCCCCCCCTGGGAAACGAACCCACAACCCTGGCGTTGCAAACGCCATGCTCTATCAACTGAGCTACATCCCTGCCGGCCATTCCCTCCCCTACCCTGGGCCAATTGTGCGCCGCCCATGAGTCTCCCGGTCGCTGCCGGCTGCGACAAAGCCTGGATTCGAACCAGGATCTCTAGTGGGACAGTAGCACTGCGATGCAGTGCCTTAGACCACTGCACCACTCAGTCATGAGAGCTTCAGGCCTATAATAGCATATTCTGCTCAAATAAATATAAATATAGAAACGCAATTAAGTCAGTAGAAAGAAAGAGAACACTGTGTGTGTGTGTGTGTGTGTGTGTGTTTCCTATCTCTGTTAGAGAGGGTCAGACTGTCAGTTATGACATTTTGTTATGTTACAGCCTTATTCTAAAATGGATTAAATGTATTTTTTCCTCATCAATCTACACACAATACCCCATAATGACAAAGTGAAAACAGGTTTTTAGAAATGTTTTGCAAATTTCTCCCGAGTCTAAGGCACTGCATCTCAGTGCTTGAGGCGTCACTACAGACCCCCTGGTTCGATTCCAGGCTGTATCACAACCGGCCGTGATTGGGAGTCCCATAGGGCGGCGCACAATTAGCGCAGCGTCGTCCGGGTTTGGCCGGTGTAGGCCGTTATTGTAAATAAGAATTTGTTCTTAACTGACTTGCCAAGTTAAATAAAGGTTAAATAAAAAATAAAAAATATTATCTCTAGGGAACATATTGTAAGACTCAGTGTGACAGAAACTGACTGGCATGTCCCTTCTCTGTCTCTGTCTCTGTCTCTGTCTCTGTCTCTCTCTCTCTCTCTTTCTCTCTCTCTCGTATTCAGACTGTATTTGTCTTTCTTCTACTACTAACATCACATGCATGTCGATACACACCTGACGGCTCACAAACACACACACACACACTTTAACTCTCAAAATCATGCATTTTGATGAAGGAGGAAGCTTGGTCCTCCAATCAGAACCAGGGTTAGACCAGACAGACGGGTGTTAGGGAGACTCATCCATAGAGACTCATCCATAGAGACTCATCCATAGAGGTCAATCAGTTGTGTTTCTGTGTGTGCTTTCCCACTTTCTGAAGACTAGGACATAATTTGAGATTATAGTTCCACAGAGATTTATTTCATTTGTATTATTCTGAATTTGGACTGAGGACTTTCTTTGCTAACACACCCCTGTCTCAGGGTAGAACATGGTACGGCCCTTCAGCCTGCATAAGACCTCTCCTCCATGTCGCTTTCTGTTTTGTCTGAGAGAGATGGAGAGAGAGAGTGAGAGGGAAAGAGAGAGATGAGAGGGACATGGAGAAAGGGAGAGAGGGGGATGGAGATAGAGACAGGTGAGAGAGCAGGAGGGAGGAGAGAGAGAGAGAAAGAGAATTCTCAGTTCTTTCTGAGCTAGGGTGTAACTACTAATATATACAACAGCAGAGAGAGAGAGAGAGAGAGAGAGAGAGAGAGAGAGAGAGAGAGAAAGAGTTCTCAGTTCTTTCTGAGCTAGGGTGTAACTACTAATATTATACAACAGGAGAGAGGAGAGAGAGAGTTCTCAGTTCTTTCTGAGCTAGGGTGTAACTACTAATATTATACAACAGGAGAGAGAGAGAGAGAGAGAGAGAGAGAGAGAGAGAGAGAGAGAGAGAGAGAGAGAGAGAAGAGAGAGAGAGAGAGAGAGAGAGAGAGAGAGAGAGAGAGAGAGAGAGAGAGAGAGAGAGAGAGAGAGAGAGAGAGAGAGAGAGAGAGAAGAGAGAGAGAGAGAGAGAGAGAGAGAGAGAGAGAGAGAGAGAAGACATAAGGTGTAACCCCAGAGGAGGCTGCATCGCCACGGCAACCAGTTCCAAGGGATCACCAGGTGAGTCTGAGGAGACACACACACACGCATTGAGTTTGGTTCTAAGTCAAATACTGTATGTTTCCCCACCCAACTCTGTTGACAGCCCATTCAGGAAATTGATTGTATTCGGGAAAGTATTCCTTTCCCTTTACTTTTTCCACATTTTGTTAGGTTACAGCCTTATACTAAAATGGATTAAATGTATTTTATCCTCATCAATCTACACACAATACCCCATAATGACAAAGTGAAAACAGGTTTTTAGAAATGTTTAGCAAATTTCTTTAAAATAAAAAACAGAAACCTTATTTACATATGTATTCAAACCCTTTGCTATGAGACTCGAAATTGACCTCAGGTGCATCCTGTTTCCATTGCTCATCGTTGAGATGTTTCTACAACTTGATTGGAGTCCACCTGTGGCAAATTAAATTGATTGGACATGATTTGGAAAGGCACACACCTGTCTATATAAGGTCCCACAGTTGACAGTGCATGTCAGAGCAAAAACCAAGCCATGAGGTCGAAGGAATTGTCTGTAGAGCTCCTAGACAGGATTTTGTCGATCTGGGGAAGGGTACCAAAAACATTCTGCAGCATTGAAGGTCCCTAAGAACACAGAGGCCTCCATCATTCTTAAATGGAAGAAGTTTGGAACCACCAAGACTCTTCCTAGAGCTGGCCGCCCGGCCAAACTGAGCAATCGGGGGAGAAGGGCCTTGGTCAGGGAGGTGACCAGGAACCCGATGGTCACTCTGACAGAGCTCCAGAGTTCCTCTGTGGCGATGGGAGAACCTTCCAGAAGGACAACCATCTTTGCAGCACTCCACCAATCAGGCCTTTATGGTAGAGAGGCCAGATGGAAGCCACTCCTCAGTAAAAGGCACATGACAGCCTGCTTTGAGTTTTCCAAAAGGCACCTAAAGACTCTCAGACCATGAGAAACAAGATTCTCTGGTCTGATGAAACCAAGATTGAACTCTTTGGCCTGAATGCCAAACGTCACGTCTGGAGGAAACCTGGCACCATCCCTACAGTGAAGCATGGTGGTAGCAGCATCATGCTGTGGGGATGTTTTTCAGCGGTAGGGACTGGGAGACTAGTCAGGTCAAATGAAAGATGAATGGTGCAAAGTACAGAGAGATCCTTGATAAAAATCTGCTCCAGAGCGCTCAGGACCTCAGACTGGGGTGAAGGTTCACCTTCCAACAGGGCAACGACCCTAAGCACACAGCCAAGACAACGCAGGAGTGGCTTCGGGACAAGTCTCTGAATGTCCTTGAGTGGCCCAGCCAGAGCCCGGATTTGAACCCGATCTAACATCTCTGGAGAGACCTGAAAATAGATGTGCAGCGATGCTCCCCATCCAACCTGACAGAACTTGAGAGGATCTGCAGAGAAGAATGGGAGAAACTGCCCAAATACAGGTGTGCCAAGCTTGTAGCGTCATACCCAAGAAGACGCAAGGCTGTAATCGCTGCCAAAGGTTCTTCAATAAAGTAATGAGTAAAGGGTCTGAATACTTATGTAAATGTGATATTTCCGTTTTTTATTATAAATAATTAGCAAAAATTTCTAAAAACCTGTCTTTGCTTTGTCATTATGGGTTATTGTGTGTAGATTGATGAGGATTTGTATTTATTTAATCAATTTTAGAACAAGGCTGTAACGTAACAAAATGTGGAAAAAGTCAAGGGGTCTGAATACTTTCCGTAGGCACTGTATAGGGGTATATGTATATAGGGGTAGATGTCGGGTTATATAAGTTATATATTGGGGTATACAGGGTACATATATATGGGGTATATGTATATAGGGATAGATATATGGGTAGCAGTGTCACGAACAATGTTATATATGTAGGGGAGGTATGATGTATTATATGTAGGGGAGGTATGATGTACTATATGTAGGGGTGGTATGATGTGAAGTGTTTGTATGAACATGATACCTGGGTACAGAAAAACATGAAGGAGACATATGTGTGTTAGTATGTATGTGTGTGTATGACCTCTGTGATTATTACGCCATCAAACCCGGGTTGTATATAATGTATTATTTTTATATTATTCTATACCTGAAGACTGAGGATAACTGCAGAGAGAGAGATAGAGAGAAGGAGGGGGAGACGGGGAGAGGGAGAGAGAGACAGAGGGAGGGGGAGACGGGGAGAGAGAGAGAGATAGAGAGGGAGGGGGAGACGGGGAAAGGGAGACGGGGAGAGAGAGAGAGAGGGAGACGGGGAGAAAGAGAGAGAGATAGAGAGGGAGAGGGAGACGGGGAGAGGGAGGGGAAGAGAGAGAGAGAGACAGAGAGGGAGGGGGAAACAGGGAGAGGGAGGGGGAGAGAGAGAGAGACAGAGGGAGACGGGGAGAGAGAGAGAGACAGAGAGGGAGGGGGAGACGGGGAAAGGGAGGGGGAGAGAGAGAGAGGGAGAAGGGGAGGGGGAGAGAGAGAGACAAAGAGGGAGACGGGGAGAGAGAGAGAGAGAGGAAAGAGAGACAGAAGGCCTAGTCTATGTTTAAAGATGTAGGCAAAAAGAACAAGCTGTGATTATATCTCTCCCTCTATTTCTCTCTCACTCTCTCGCTTACCTCTCTTTCTCATATTAATTATTGCTTTCTCCCCTCCATGTCCTCATCCATAGCAAAGCTTTGTAGAGAGAGAGAGAGAGAGAGAGAGAGAGAGAGAGAGAGAGAGAAATATCTGTGAGCGTGTGTTCATGCATGCGTGTCCGTGTGTGCATGTCTGTGTTCTGAAAGAATGGAAAGTGCATATCTACTCTGAGTTCCATAGGCCTACGTACCAATCTAGCAGCAGTGTGGGTGAATTGACACGTTGTTTAGGACATAATGCTTGGAACACTAAGAACCGTCGTTGTAAGCAACAATTACACTATTAAACATTCCGGAACATCCCTGTAAAATGGCCGCCGTGCAGACACGCAGTCTGTGATGGCAGCCGGGAAGTTTCCAGTATTCCTTTCTTCCTCTTTCTCTCCGTCTATCTCTTCATCTCCCTCTCTATCAATGAATGCCAGATCCGCTGTTCACCAAAAATATAACTGCCATGTTAAAATACATTATCCCAATATTATGTATAAATACAATGTTTTCCCAGTGCCCATCTCTTGAGAATAAGATAGTCACTGTTTGCCAAAAAGTGCCATGTACGTTTCCAGAAAACGGCATATGCTGCTGACTGGGTTATGTTAAAGAGCTGACCTGGTAGTTTCTTTACAGCTTTACACACACTCACACTCACACTCACACACACACACACACACACACACACACACACACTGCTGGCACCTGAAGAAGTCATCAAGGTTAGTGCTCCTCTGGCACACTCCTCTGATCTCAGTCTTTACCCAACACAAAGGTTATTAATGCATTGCAGTTATATAGAATCACAAAAAGCCTAACTATTGTACTGTGTGTATTTAGACAGTAATAATAACAATAATAATCATCATCAATGTATTTTATATGGCGCTTTTCATTACAAATAGAATCTCAAAGTCCCTTTAAAAACAAAATAAACAAAAAACTATTTAACAAAACAAATGAAGGGATCTGGCAGTTCTTGGCAAAGGGTATATAGATGCTTTAGATGATATGCAGTACAGAAAGGTACTTGAGAGGAGGAAGTATAGATGATACAGCCATGCAGGGAGGTAGAGATGGTACAGCCATGCAGGGAGGTATAGATGGTACAGCCATGCAGGGAGGTATAGATGGTAAAGCCATGCAGGGAGGTATAGATGGTACAGCCATGCAGGGAGGTATAGATGGTACAGCCATGCAGGGAGGTATAGATGATACAGCCATGCAGGGAGGTATAGATGATACAGCCATGCAGGGAGGTATAGATGATACAGCCATGCAGGGAGGTATAGATGGTACAGCCATGCAGGGAGGTATAGATGGTACAGCCATGCAGGGAGGTAGAGATGGTACAGCCATGCAGGGAGGTATAGATGGTACAGCCATGCAGGGAGGTATAGATGGTACAGCCATGCAGGGAGGTAGAGATGGTACAGCCATGCAGGGAGGTATAGATGGTACAGCCATGCAGGGAGGTATAGATGGTACAGCCAGACAGGGAGGTATAGATGGTACAGCCATGCAGGGAGGTATAGATGATACAGCCATGCAGGGAGGTATAGATGGTACAGCCATGCAGGGAGGTATAGATGGTACAGCCATGCAGGGAGGTATAGATGGTACAGCCATGCAGGGAGGTATAGATGGTACAGCCAGACAGGGAGGTATAGATGGTACAGCCATGCAGGGAGGTATAGATGATACAGCCATGCAGGGAGGTATAGATGGTACAGCCATGCAGGGAGGTATAGATGATACAGCCATGCAGGGAGGTATAGATGGTACAGCCATGCAGGGAGGTATAGATGGTACAGCCATGCAGGGAGGTATAGATGGTACAGCCATGCAGGGAGGTATAGATGGTACAGCAAGGCAGGGAGGTATAGATGGTACAGCCAGACAGGGAGGTATAGATGATACAGCCATGCAGGGAGGTAGAGATGGTACAGCCATGCAGGGAGGTATAGATGATACAGCCATGCAGGGAGGTATAGATGGTACAGCCATGCAGGGAGGTATAGATGGTACAGCCATGCAGGGAGGTAGAGATGGTACAGCCATGCAGGGAGGTATAGATGATACAGCCATGCAGGGAGGTAGAGATGGTACAGCCATGCAGGGAGGTAGAGATGGTACAGCCATGCAGGGAGGTATAGATGGTACAGCCATGCAGGGAGGTAGAGATGATACAGCCATGCAGGGAGGTATAGATGGTACAGCCATGCAGGGAGGTAGAGATGGTACAGCCATGCAGGGAGGTAGAGATGGTACAGCCATGCAGGGAGGTATAGATGATACAGCCATGCAGGGAGGTATAGATGATACAGCCATGCAGGGAGGTATAGATGATACAGCCAGGCAGGGAGGTATAGATGGTACAGCCATGCAGGGAGGTATAGATGATACAGCCATGCAGGGAGGTAGAGATGATACAGCCATGCAGGGAGGTAGAGATGATACAGCCATGCAGGGAGGTATAGATGATACAGCCATGCAGGGAGGTAGAGATGATACAGCCATGCAGGGAGGTATAGATGATACAGCCATGCAGGGAGGTAGAGATGATACAGCCATGCAGGGAGGTATAGATGATACAGCCATGCAGGGAGGTAGAGATGGTACAGCCATGCAGGGAGGTAGAGATGGTACAGCAAGGCAGGGAGGTAGAGATGGTACAGCAAGGCAGGGAGGTATAGATGATACAGCCATGCAGGGAGGTATAGATGGTACAGCCATGCATGGAGGTATAGATGGTACAGCCATGCAGGGAGGTATAGATGGTACAGCCATGCAGGGAGGTAGAGATGGTACAGCCATGCAGGGAGGTATAGATGATACAGCCATGCAGGGAGGTAGAGATGGTACAGCCATGCAGGGAGGTAGAGATGGTACAGCAAGGCAGGGAGGTAGAGATGATACAGCCATGCAGGGAGGTAGAGATGGTACAGCCATGCAGGGAGGTATAGATGGTACAGCCATGCAGGGAGGTATAGATGATACAGCCATGCAGGGAGGTATAGATGGTACAGCCATGCAGGGAGGTATAGATGGTACAGCCATGCAGGGAGGTATAGATGATACAGCCATGCAGGGAGGTATAGATTATACAGCAAGGCAGGGAGGTATAGATGGTACAGCCATGCAGGGAGGTATAGATGATACAGCCATGCAGGGAGGTATAGATGATACAGCCATGCAGGGAGGTATAGATGATACAGCCATGCAGGGAGGTAGAGATGGTACAGCAAGGCAGGGAGGTAGAGATGATACAGCCATGCAGGGAGGTAGAGATGGTACAGCCATGCAGGGAGGTATAGATGGTACAGCCATGCAGGGAGGTATAGATGATACAGCCATGCAGGGAGGTATAGATGATACAGCCATGCAGGGAGGTATAGATGATACAGCCAGGCAGGGAGGTATAGATGGTACAGCCATGCAGGGAGGTATAGATGGTACAGCCATGCAGGGAGGTATAGATGATACAGCCATGCAGGGAGGTATAGATGGTACAGCCATGCATGGAGGTATAGATGGTACAGCCATGCAGGGAGGTATAGATGATACAGCCATGCAGGGAGGTATAGATGGTACAGCCATGCAGGGAGGTATAGATGATACAGCCATGCAGGGAGGTATAGATGGTACAGCCATGCAGGGAGGTATAGATGATACAGCCATGCAGGGAGGTATAGATGATACAGCCATGCAGGGAGGTATAGATGATACAGCCAGACAGGGAGGTATAGATGGTACAGCCATGCAGGGAGGTATAGATGGTACAGCCATGCAGGGAGGTATAGATGGTACAGCCATGCAGGGAGGTATAGATGATACAGCCATGCAGGGAGGTATAGATGATACAGCCATGCAGGGAGGTAGAGATGATACAGCCATGCAGGGAGGTATAGATGATACAGCCATGCAGGGAGGTATAGATGGTACAGCCATGCAGGGAGGTATAGATGGTACAGCCATGCAGGGAGGTAGAGATGGTACAGCCATGCAGGGAGGTATAGATGATACAGCCAGGCAGGGAGGTAGAGATGGTACAGCAAGGCAGGGAGGTATAGATGGTACAGCCATGCAGGGAGGTATAGATGATACAGCCATGCAGGGAGGTATAGATGGTACAGCCATGCAGGGAGGTATAGATGATACAGCCATGCAGGGAGGTATAGATGGTACAGCCAGGCAGGGAGGTATAGATGATACAGCCATGCAGGGAGGTAGAGATGGTACAGCCATGCAGGGAGGTATAGATGGTACAGCCATGCAGGGAGGTATAGATGGTACAGCCATGCAGGGAGGTATAGATGATACAGCCATGCAGGGAGGTAGAGATGATACAGCCATGCAGGGAGGTAGAGATGGTACAGCAAGGCAGGGAGGTAGAGATGATACAGCCATGCAGGGAGGTAGAGATGGTACAGCCATGCAGGGAGGTAGAGATGGTACAGCCATGCATGGAGGTATAGATGGTACAGCCATGCAGGGAGGTATAGATGGTACAGCCATGCAGGGAGGTAGAGATGGTACAGTCATGCAGGGAGGTATAGATGATACAGCCATGCAGGGAGGTAGAGATGATACAGCCATGCAGGGAGGTAGAGATGGTACAGCAAGGCAGGGAGGTAGAGATGATACAGCCATGCAGGGAGGTAGAGATGGTACAGCCATGCAGGGAGGTAGAGATGGTACAGCCATGCATGGAGGTATAGATGGTACAGCCATGCAGGGAGGTATAGATGGTACAGCCATGCAGGGAGGTAGAGATGGTACAGTCATGCAGGGAGGTATAGATGATACAGCCATGCAGGGAGGTATAGATGGTACAGCCATGCAGGGAGGTATAGATGGTACAGCCAGACAGGGAGGTATAGATGATACAGCCATGCAGGGAGGTATAGATGATACAGCCATGCAGGGAGGTATAGATGGTACAGCCATGCAGGGAGGTATAGATGGTACAGCCATGCAGGGAGGTATAGATGGTACAGTCATGCAGGGAGGTATAGATGATACAGCCATGCAGGGAGGTATAGATGGTACAGCCATGCAGGGAGGTAGAGATGGTACAGCCATGCAGTGAGGTATAGATGGTACAGCCATGCAGGGAGGTATAGATGGTACAGCCATGCAGGGAGGTATAGATGATACAGCCATGCAGTGAGGTATAGATGGTACAGCCATGCAGGGAGGTATAGATGGTACAGCAAGGCAGGGAGGTAGAGATGGTACAGCCATGCAGGGAGGTATAGATGATACAGCCATGCAGGGAGGTATAGATGGTACAGCCATGCAGGGAGGTATAGATGATACAGCCATGCAGGGAGGTATAGATGGTACAGCCATGCAGGGAGGTATAAAGACAGTTCTATAGCTAAACTGTCACACAAGGACAGTTACTGTATATAAAGTATCATAGAGGGTGGGGCTCGACTTGCCCCGAACAGACCTCTAAAGCGCGCGCGCACACGCACACATGCCTTGGCTTAGATTATGAAAATAGCCCTATTTAAGTCAAAGCCGCAGTGTTTTGCTATTAATGAAAATACTGTGACTTCTTAAGTAGTTCAGAGAGAGAGAGAGAGAGAGAGAGAGAGAGAGAGAGAGAGAGAGAGAGAGAGAGAGAGAGAGAGAGAGAGAGAGAGAGAGAGAGAGAGAGCAGGTTCCCTATGGAGATGTGACCTCTGTGTCTTTTTCTCTCTCTCTCCAGTTTTCTCTGGAGGGGTCATGAGGACAACAGGGGTAATGAGGACAACAGGGGTCATGAGGACAACAGGGGTCATGAGGACAGAAGGGGTCATGAGGACAACAGGGGTCATGAGAACAGCAGGGGTCATGAGGACAACAGGGGTCATGAGAACAGCAGGGGTCATGAGAACAGCAAGGGTCATGAGGACAGAAAGGGTCATGAGGACAACAGGGGTCATGAGAACAGAAGGGGTAATGAGAACAGCAGGGGTCATGAGGACAGCAGGGGTCATGAGGACAACAGGAGTCATGAGAACAGCAGGGGTCATGAGGACAGCAGGGGTCATGAGGACAGCAGGGGTCATGAGGACAGAAGGGGTCATGAGGACAACAGGGGTCATGAGGACAGCAGGGGTCATGAGGACAGCAGGGGTCATGAGGACAACAGGGGTCATGAGGACAGCAGGGGTCATGAGGACAACAGGGGTCATGAGGACAACAGGGGTCATGAGGACAGCAGGGGTCATGAGGACAACAGGGGTCATGAGGACAACAGGGGTCATGAGGCAGCTATAAATCTGTGCGTGTGTAGTGCGCGGACATCAAGGTTATTATAGTTTTGTTATATTCTATTAATTTTTATTTCTATTAGTTTTTAGTTTTTAGATTTTTAGTTTAGTTTCAGTTAGTTTTCAGACTTGATTTACTAGTTGGTATTCAGTTTCAGTTTGATGAAAACATTAGTTTTTTGTTTAAATTATTTTATTTAAGTTTTAGTGTTGGAGACAGAAAGCAGCCTTATGTATGGGAGGCTGGGATACATGTATTTGTTGTAGTCCTCTAACAGGGGTACTCAAGTACTATTTGAGATGTTCCGGTCACACAAATGTCCTAGGTGGCAAAGAACCAGATGGATGTTGTCATTTATCGGCGTAGTAACAAACCGCCACCTCACAACCCACGCGACCCCAAACTGTTCACACTGTTCACACCCTTTTTGGCAAAGAGAAAAATGTGCAGTTTTAAATATCATTTTCTACAATTCTACACATTATGCCATCGAACGAAGAGAACATTTAGCCATTTTAAAGCTCATGTCCTGCAATTCAAAAAAAATGTTACATGTCGTATGTGTGTTCATATGATACCAGTAGTCGAATCCTGACTGAATTCCAAACATAAATTAATATCTGTCTCACCTTGCTTTTATCCTGACATTGTTTGTGTTCAGATGAACTTTGAGGTTGGTTGGGGTTTTTCCCTTGTATCTCTGTTCCACACACGCCGCCATCTTCTGACACTACAATACGTTTGCTTTTGTCCTTTCCAGCAATGTACTCAAATGAATCCCATAAGGGGCTTTGCCTTTTGTGACCAACCACTGCTGGTGTTGGGTTTGCTGCTGCCGTTGTTCACCCCTATGGTTCACGGCAGTGGAGGCTGCTGAGGGGGAGGACGGCTCGTAATGACGGCTGGAACTGAGAAAATGGAATGGCATCAAACCATGTGTTTGATGTATTGGATACCATTCCACTGATTCCGCTCCAGCCATTACCTCGAGCCCGTCCTCCTCAATGAAGGTGCCTCCAGCCTCCTGTGGTTCCCGCTCGGGCTCTGCGCTCGCCCTCGGAATTCTTCCCTGTTAGCTACTGATAGCTGGTGATAGTGATGCACAAGCTAGGTCTATTTGAAACATCGCCATCTACTGGCAGCATTTACCTGCCAGATTCAGAAGCTCGAAAACCCCATTAGAAAAAAAGCTTTAGAACCACATTTGATTTTTGCCCAAAGTTTAGAAGGGGAAAAAAACCTCAAACTTAATTAACTAAAGCATAATTTATATGGTTTTTTATTTTCTTTTAGTAGTTTTGCAGTCAAAGATACTAGTTTCAGTAGTTTTTGTTTTTCAAATGTTTTTCTTAATAATACTATTTCAGTTTACTAAATTGTTTTTCCAATTTTAGTTTTTATTTTCGTATACTTTAATAACCTTGGCGTGCATGCATGTGTGTGTCTTTAGCTGAGCGTGAAACCCACATCCAGTCACCACCCTCCCCCCTCTACTCTGACACACGCCGAACACTTGAGATTGCTTTCTCCATTAAAGAGGCTTTTTTGGCTCTCTAGCTCGCTCCCAGCTTTGACATCTCTATTTTCCCAACTCAATCTACAGTTGCATTAGTGTTGAGGCGTGCCCAATACAATCACCCTGTCTGTCTGTCTGTATATATGTCTGTCTGTCTCTGAGTGTTTGAAGGGAAAATATAAAGTACCTTCCTCTCCTCGTCTCATCTTTTTCATCTGGACTGAATGTATACCAGATAGGACTGAATGTACTCCAGATAGGACTGAATGTACTCCAGATAGGACTGAATGTACTCCAGATAGGACTGCATGTATACCAGATAGGACTGTATGTATACCAGATAGGACTGCATGTATACCAGATAGGACTGCATGTATACCAGATAGGACTGAATGTATACCAGATAGGACTGAATGTATACCAGATAGGTAAAGGAAATGTCCTAGTAAGTCTCTGACTGTTATTTTCACCTCTCCTGTGTATCACGCAATGCCTGAAACCTGAAGACTTGTGTAAGGTCCTAGACCCAATGCGGAGGGCTTTAGCTCAGTGGGCTAACGCACTCTTATTTCGTGCAGCTGGTTCAAACCCAGTCGGTATGAGAGCTGAAAGAATATGGAGAGTTTTATAACAGGAAGTTGCTCTCTCTCGATCTCTCTCCCTCTCTCAATTAAATTAAATTCAAAGGGCTTATTGGAATGGGAAACATATGTTTACATCTCTGTCTTGCTCTCTCTCACACACACACTAATGGATTTCTTATTTTGAGCCAGTTAATTTGAAAATAATCTTGCAGCAACAGGAAATTAGAATTATTATGTGGATTCTTTTTGTAGGAGTTGATACATTTTTTGTAAGGGAAAATCAAGAAATTGGTGTGGAAATTACAAACTTCAGAAGCCTTTTCAAACCTCAAAACACTACAAGTTTAAAAATGTCCTGCATTGCAGGAAGGTTATTAGGGGATATTCAGGACAAACTCGGCATGAGAGAAACACACACAGTCCAGACAAACTTTGTTTATATGCACCCTGCAATTATACATTGTTCATCACCTATTCACCTCTTCTTCAGAAGAAGAGGGAGAGAGAGAGAGAACTCACACAAACACACACACACACACACACACACACACAATGACAAAAACATAAATGTATGCATTAAACCATCATCACCACCGGTGTGAATCTATACAGTACAGGTCAACATCTCTAAAAGCTTGTGGACATTCTCTTGAAGCTGGAGGCTGAATGCCATGGCAACCATAGGATGTGGAAGGCAGGGCTATTTAAGGAATTCTATAACAAGCATAGAATGTGGAATCCAGGGTGATTGAATGACATTCTATAACAACTACAGAATGTGGAATCCAGTGTGATTGAATGAAATTCTATAACAACCATAGAATGTGGAAACCAGGGTGATTGAATGGAATTCTATAACAACCATAGAATGTGGAAACCAGGGTGATTGAATGGAATTCTATAACAACCATAGAATGTGGAATCCAGGGTGATTGAATGGAATTCAAGAACTGTTCATTGTCTGTTCCATTTCTCTCCAACTCTACACTGACCAGGTATAGAATCGAATCAAATTGAATTGAATGACATTTAATTGAACTGAATGCAATAAAATAGAATGCAGTATGCAATATGATGTGATACAATACAATAAAGGGAATGCAGGGAAAATATTTCCTATGTCTGTTTCTCTCCCTGGTTACAGGGTGTGTGAGCGATCATTACAGTCCATTCCCCACTGAGACAACTGCAGTTATCTGACCTCCTGTATCTCCATCTCTCCGTTTAACACACGACTAATTATCAACTCTGTCTTTCTAACTGTCCCTCCCTCTCTTTTTACTCAGCTACTATCACCAGACAGCAGCATCCCTTTCATCTTGACATTGTGTTATTCTGGATTCATTTTGATTTCCTTTTCGGTATCTATTTAATCATTCTGTCTTCTACTCTCTGTTATTATAATCTTCTGGTCTTATGACCATTCTCTTGTTTCAGACCTCAGGTCTTAGGCAAGGTTACTGGTCATGTTGCTTCCCAGTCCTCAGGTCTTAGGCAAGATTACTGGTCATTTTGCTTCCCAGTCCTCAGGTCTTAGGCAAGGTTACTGGTCATGTTGCTTCCCAGTCCTCAGGTCTTAGGCAAGATTACTGGTCATTTTGCTTCCTACACACTGAAAACAGCCTGCGTGTGTGGATCAGAATATATGAGTTGTTCAGATTGGATTGATTTTAGGAAAAGACTGTCAACACACAAACGGAATAGCAGGAAGTTCCCTGATTGATTCTGCTTCCTGAGAGGAGAGCAGAGACGTGATAGTCCCCTTTATAGAAACACAAGTCATCATTCACATGGTGCTACTCTGCAATACCCTGCAGCTCTGTTGCTCTTTAAATTAGGGCCACTTGACCTGAAAATGAAAACCTCTGGGCCCTAGTTGTTATATGTGAAGGTTCTTTGACAGCCTCCCCTTTAAGACTGTAACATTTATAAAGCACCAAGACCCATCAGTTTACATCCAACAATGTTAGGGACCTCATTGTGGACACAGAGACAGTTTGAGAAGTGCTTGAGGAAGCGAGAGACAGAAAGAAGAGAATGTAAGGATGGTGGAACATAAAAAAACGAATTTTATGGAGGCTTATGAGAACTTAACTCCCGTTAACTAAGTTTCTCCCCAGCAGACAAAAACTGCCCACTGGGAACAGACGTGAGTTCAACATCTAGTTTTGATTTACATTTGGTTGAGTTGTCAACTAACGTGAATCCAACGTGAAATCAACAAAACAATGTCGTCATTGGATTTAGGTGAAAAGTTGGGTGAAAGAAATACGAAATTCCCTTTTGTTGATGACTTTTTCAAATCCAATCAGTTTTCCACGTTGATTCAATGTCATCACATTGAATTTTTTGTTGAAATGAAGCGGAAACAACGTTAATTCAACCAGTTTTTGCCCAGTGGGTGCTGCTTTGCTTTTCCTTTAAGTCATGAGATTAGAAATGGTGCATGAAATGGTACATGAAATGGTGCATGAAAGTCAACTACAAAGACGAGTGACTGACTGACTGACTTGTGTCTTTGAGCTGACTCTCTTCCCATTTATCTCATACGAGTAGCCTACTAATCCCAAATCGTTTGAAATGCAAAGTAAAGGCTTATATTTCCCTATAAACCTCTCCCACACACACACACACACACACACCTCTGTACCCTGATTATAAAATCTGCATAGGCAGCGGTGGGTGTCGTGTCAGGCCTCAGAGTCTGATTGCACTAGAGCAAGGGGATGTGGCAGGAGGACACATATTTGGCTTTTCACCCAATAAAATATTTGATTTTTTCTTCCTCTTTTATAGTTTTCAAATTCTTTGTACTGAATGATACGTTTGGGAAAGAAAGATTCTCTTAGGTCTGAGTATTTGTCACAGTGTAATAGGAAATGCAGCTCTGTCTCTACCTCTCCCCGGTGGGCAGAGTGAGCACAGCCTGTCCTCTCTGGGCAGCTAGGTTGGCCTGTGACGACCGGTCTC
This sequence comes from Coregonus lavaretus, assembly GCF_964263955.1. Classification (NCBI taxonomy): domain Eukaryota; kingdom Metazoa; phylum Chordata; class Actinopteri; order Salmoniformes; family Salmonidae; genus Coregonus; species Coregonus lavaretus. Next base: position 215,965 of record NW_028161406.1, read on the forward strand.
TATAGCCAGACTATAGTCATTGTTGTTTTCCTCAGTTTTCTATCAGTCAAAGTGGTCAGATAGTCTGCCACCATGTACTGTCTGTTTAGAGCCAAATAGCATTGACGTTTACTTTGATATTTTGTGGTGTCTTTCCAATAGGTGATATATTTTGCTTTTTGCTTTGTGATGATTTGGTTGGGCCAGGTTCTCTGAGTGCTGTCCTGAGGCTCTATGAGGTTGGTTTTGGTTAGTGAACTGAGCCTCAGAACCAGCTGGCTGAGGGGACTCTTCTCTTGTTTCATCTCTTGACACAGTAGAGCTCTGTGATGGAATGTTTTGAGGTCACTTGTTTTTAGATGGTTGTAAAATTTGAAAGCTCTTTTTTCTATTCGAATAAGGAGGGGGTATTGGCCCAACGCTGCCATATAGAGCAATTGGTTCTATAACAGATTGGAACATTTTGAGCCAGAATCTAATTGGAATTTCGATTTTAATATTCCTTTTAATGGCATAGAATGCTCTTCTTGCTTTGTCTCTCAGCTCATTCACAGCCATGTGAAAGCTACCTGTGTTGCTGATATTTAGTCCTAGATACGTGTAATTTTTGGTGTGTTCTAATAGAACTGTGTCCAAATTAGATTAACGGTCAGAGCCCAGGTCTGACAGAACCTGTGTAGATGATCTAGATGCTGCTGTAACCCCTCCTTAGTGGGAGACAGTAACACCATGTCATCTGCGTACAGCAGACACTTGATTTCAGTATTGTGTAGGGTGAGACCAGGTGCTGACGATTTTTCTAATGTTTTTGCCAATTCATTAATGTAGATGGTAAATAGTGTTGGACTTATTGGGCAGCCCTGTTTCACTCCACGTCCCTGAGAGAAGAAGTCTGTTTGTTTGTTGCTGATTTTAACCGCACATTAGTTTTTAGTGTACATTGATTTAATGACAACATATGTTTTCCCTCCAATGCCACTTTCTATTAGTTTGTACAAAAGACAACCAAATTGAATCAAATGCTTTCTTGAAGTCTACAAAACACAAGTAGATTTTGCCTTTGTTTTGGTTTACTTGTTTGTCAATTAGAGTGTGGAGGGTGTAAATGTGGTCTGTTGTACGATTATTTAAAAAAAAATCCAATCTGGCTTCTGCTTAGGACGTTGTGTTCATCAAGGAAATTATGTAGTCTGCTGTTTATGATACTGCAGAGAATATTCCCCAAGTTGCTGTTAACGCAAATTCCTCTGTAATTATTTGGGTCAAATCAAGCAGCGCCATGGCACTCTGCGTTGTTGGGCATCTCACCTCTCCCTCTCTCTCCCTCTCTCTCTCTCTGTCTCTCTCTGTCTCTCTCTCTTGGTCTCTCTCTCTCTGTCTCTCTCTCTCTGTCTCTCTCTGTCTCTCTCTCTCTGTCTCTCTCTCTCTCTCTCTCTGTGTCTGTCTCTCTCTCTCTCTCTCTCTCTCTCTCTCTCCCTCCCTCTCTCTCTATCTGTCTCTATCTGTCTCTCTCTGTCTCTCTCTGTCTCTCTCTCTCTCTCTCTCTCTCTCTCTCTGTCTCTGTCTCTCTCTCTCTCTGTCTTTCTCCCTCTCTCTGTCTCTCTCTCCCTCTCCCTCTCTGTCTCTCTCTCTCTGTCTCTCTCTCTGTCTCTCTCTGTGTGTCTCTCTGTCTCTCTGTCTCTCTGGCTCTCTGTCTCTCTGTCTCTCATAGCACCACTCATCCCTCTCCCTATTTTCTTCTCTCTCTTCCTCAGGACAGAAGATCACTGTGTTTGGAGCTGGAGCGCCATCTGCTGGTCAGGTCTGGTAGGGCGGGGCCGCTGGAGCGCCATCTACTGGTCAGGTCTGGTAGGGCGGGGCAGCTGGTGTTGTGAATCAGGCCGCTGTGGTGTTGAGACCGGCTACTTCCCAACACCAGGGTCTCTCCTTCACATCTCACCTACGACCCTCAACTTTAACCCCTGACCTCCTTACCTCCGCATTGACGAGGCTGGCGGCTACTTCCCAACACAAGGGGCTCTCCCTATCCCTGACCTCTGGTGTTGTGTAATGTATGTTGTGGTTATATGTAATGAAATGGAATACAATTGAATTACTAAATACTTTTGATTGTCAGCTACTGCTGGCCAAGTATTACTTGTTGTTTTCCAATGGTCTTGTAAATTGCCTTTCATGGACAATAAATACAGTAAGTACTGAATTGTAGTAATAGTCCTGTGTCCATTTTTGTCTTTATACCATGTCATCAATATGAGGTGTTAGAACTCCAGGAGAGTGTCTGGTTGGTGCTTTAACGTGCATCCATCCACAACATTTGAGTATGGAATAATCCTCAGCATTCAAACTGTATCTTATTTACATTTTAGTCATTTAGCAGATGCTCTTATCCAGAGCGACTTACAGTTAGTGAGTGCATACATTTTCATACTGCCCCCCCCCCGAGAAACGAACCCACAACCCTGGCGTTGCAAGCGCCACGCTCTACCAACTGAGCTACAGGGGAACATTTCGTTTTATCATCCTATATATGCTCTTGATAGTGTGGCATTAGCGGGTCCACTCCTTAGCTAGCTAACTAACTAGAACAGGGATGGGTTCAACTTTGATGGGGGTGAGAGCCACAAAAATATCTGAGCTCATTTTTTATTTTTTTTCCTTTATTTAACTAGGCATCATGAGGGGCCCCAGTGACTCGCGGGTCTGCTTACCCACATCCATACCCTCACATACAGGCCATTGCCTTTTTGGGGGCCCTAAGCGAAATGTGGTTTTTAGTATGATGTCTGAGTGACTAACAAAATCAATTTTTTGGACCGTGGTCGATAATTCAACCATGATTGCTACAAGTTCAGATAGCTGGCCGCTAGACTAATTTACCAATCTAGAAAATATTAGCCGCGTGGGCTAATTGAGTGACTGTGAGTGACTGACATAAGGAGAAAAACTGCTTATGCATAACAACATTTCAAAATCGCACCTTGTAAAGGTAAGTTGCTGTGTCCTCTAACCATCACCTGGTTCCTGTTCAGGGCCTAAAATTAAACATCTACCACCTGTCAAATGCAGGTACATTTTGGCCTACTCTACACATCGTTTCTTTCATACTGTAAGCTTTGCTCAACTGTAAGTTTTTCTTTTGAATTCTCATTCGATTTTTCCATCTTGATATTGTTTGCTCAATTTCACTTCTCGTTGCCTGTAATATTTGTCATTCAAAATAAAGCTGTGATAGAGAATCGCCTATAGAATTACTTTCACAATTGTTCCAGTTTGAAAGCTGCAACTATAGGACATTAAACACTTTATTAGAATACCCTATTTGGGAAATGCTCTTCATTACTTTAACTTGTCCTTATGCTTTTGATAGGCTATTTTAATAAGTAGGATTTGGCTTTTTGCCGTTTGGTTTGCAACGGCAAGGAGGGGGGATGCGTCATCATTTATTTTAGACTAAGCTTTGCTCAACTGCAGTGGCGGCTCCTGAAAAAATTCTCAGGAGGGGCAATTTTTCTGATGATTTAGGTGACCTACACACATTTAAAAAAAAGATATGTCCAGCAACAACATGAAGACAGGGGCAGCATATAAGTCAATACCAGAAGCATTTATTGACTGATCTCAAAAGTGTTGGCTTACCAGGGTTGGTGGAGCCCTCAGTTTCATCTTTGCCTTGCAAAGCTAACTCAAACACTCCGCAAAACTTCACACACTGGATTAGCCGGCTGAGGATGTGGCGGTTCTTGCTAATGTCGTAGTAAATATATTTGTTATAGTGAATATGGAATATGATATGTTGAGTAAAATGTTGTGCTAAGATCTATTTAGGTCAGGAGCTGGTTATAAGTTCTGTTCCTATCCAATAACAATGGACAAAAGGGTCCTATCTTGTCAGCCTTGTCAGCAGGTGGCCAAGGACAACACCCACGCCATAGGCCTCTCAGTTCTTCCAACTCACGAGTTCTTGCTCTGAGGACACACACACACACAAACACACACACACACACATCATCACTGTTAAACACACACACACACACACACATCATCACTGTTAAACACACACACACACACACACACAAAAAAATCCCCTCTCTTAGGCTGAACATTTGAAGACAGAGAACCCGACTCAGAGCCAATGCAACAGTGACAGTAGCCTGGAGGTGACCTCGCCCAACTCATCAGGACCAATCAGAAGATCAGAACTACTAGATTGAACCTACTTCATTTATTGCATAAAATGTCTGCACACAATGTTTCGGGGCTCTCTTCAGATAATAATAATAATAATAATAATATGCCATTTAGCAGACGCTTTTATCCAAAGCGACTTACAGTCATGCGTGCATACATTTTTGTGTATGGGTGGTCCCGGGGATCGAACCCACTACCTTGGCGTTACAAGCACCATGCTCTACCAGCTGAGCTACAGAAAGTGGATACTCATGGATGCGCATTGCAATTGTAAAATGTCAACACAATTGGAGACACCACGTCATTTTTGGAGACATGTTATTGACAGTAAACTATTGTAGATGCGACTGCTAACTAAATAAAACATTTTAGCTGGCTAGCTAATCATCTTAGCTAAATGTGGGGCAAACAATTCAGTTATTTACCGTTAATTTGAGGGATTGGGGTGAAAGAAATCGAGTTACATAGTGATACTTTACGATATACTGTATTGACAATATCGCAATATTTTAGCGCTAGTTGGCTGTACCTGCACCAAAACACCATTATTGTTCCTTCATAGCTTGTTCTCAATCTTTTCACATTGGGAGCCAATTAGTTTTCAGCACTTTTATTTCCATGACTGATCAAAACTCGTTCTCATGGCTTTCTGATCCCTCTGCAACAGACATATGGTGCGCAATAAAATCACAGTATCGAATCGCAATACGTATAGAATCATGAGACTCGCAATGCTGATGCATATATCTTATCGTGAGGTTCCTGGCAATTCCCAGGCCAAGTTCATTTGCCACAACAAATCTCTTCGCTAGCAAACGCGATGTCTTCTCCAAAACGACAATGTGTCTCCAGCAATGTTTACTTTTTTGACGTTCTATGGCATCTCCACTTTCCAAGCATATATGACCACATGTAATATTTTGGTAAGTGATGCAAATAGTGAACTATGTAGGGCCAGGATGTAAAATATATGTAGCTGCAGCAATTTCTCTTATCTGATATGGTAAGTAATGGGGCTTAATTTATAGCTCCCTAAGAGTTTGACGAACGGGTCCGTGAACGCGATTCCAGATATATTTACCTCTGAATAAACTGCCTTTATTACACCATATCCACATCCAGTAAACTTGTGATTATCAACACTAACCTCATCGTTGTGGCGGCGGACAGCTAGCCTGTATCCCTCGTCATCCAGTTGAGTGAGTGGCAATGTCTTTTTTCGTTCGTACCAATTTTTGGAAAATCCTCGGGTGTAGGACTTTCCGCCTTTAGTAGAAACCTGTTGAATTATTAAATTTGGTCTGGGAGGTCCTAATTGTTTCGTTGCCAATTTATCTTAATTTGTTCGCCGACAAAAAGGAACTTCTTTCAAAGACACAATCGAGTTGGACTGAAGCCTAGCCATTTTGATAGTAGTAGTGAATTGATTGAGGCTGCTACCTGGTCTTTTCTTAGTTACGTTCATTCGTGGTTACGTTATGTATGACGAAAGCGCGTAAGTGCAAGCCCACAGACACCCATAGAGAATGTATTGAAAGCTTTGAAATGTGAAAAAAATAGATTTTACATGACAGGCTATGAGAGACTTCTGGGCGATTTTCAACCTGACTGAAATCGCCCAAAAAACGGGCGGGGCCATTTGAAGCACGACTTTAGCCTGATTTGACATTTAGTGGCTGTCAGATCAGACGTGAACACTGATAACTGCTGTTGCCGTGATATAATTTTTTATAAATTTATAAAAAAAAAATATATTTTTTTATTTATTTTTTATTTTTTATAATTGATTAGAAAAAAAATCCCTTCCTTTTCCCGTTTGGCAGTGCGTCGCCCATATCGCCCTATTGAACAAGCCGTCCCTGCTCAACTGTAAGGTTTGTTCAAACTACTCGTTCGATTGTTCTATATTGCTATTGCTTGTTCTACCTCTCGTTATTACATTAGGCCCATCATGTTTTTAGATTATTAAAACACTTTTTGTTAACTTCGTTCGATTAATTCATTGTTTGGTTATGAAGTAGCGCGGCGGGAGAAAGCCAGCATGCATAACAACTGAAGTCATTCATATCAAATGGAGAGAAAAAAATAATGAGGCTTTTAAAATAATGACACAAGAGTGTCCGCTATATATAAAAAAAATGTATATATATATATATTGGATTCGGCTATTTGGCCCGGATCATCCGACATTGAAAGAGAAAACACCAAACATATTTTATGACTGGGACATTTAGCGCTGCTTTGGTGAAAATCTTAGCTTTGTCTACACTGTTCTCTTGCGTTCTGTAAATTGTTCACAACATATTTATTGAAATAGGTTATGCAGACTATAGCAAAGGAACAGGCCACTTGGCGTGCCGGGTCAGCTCTTTACTGCGTGGTGCCAGTCAAGTTGAAATAGGCTATACATACATCGTCTGTCACATCATGATGTCGTCAACATCGACGATGGCGGTCAATCATCTTCGATATCCGATACTATGGTTATATCGCCCAACCCTAATTTGCATCAATCAGTGTTTTTGCCAACTCTGACATCACATGTTCAGCAGGCTACAGAAACACCACTAGCCAAACACAAGTATCTTGCACTGTTGTGCACTTGAATTAAAGGGTTACTACAGTCCAAAATCTAAATGTCTTAGATTTTTCCCAGACCTCAAAAGTGGTCTGCTGATGTGGTTTAAGCATTGTTGTGGACTTGGAACATCCCATCATTTTTTTTTTTTGGAACATCCCATCATTTTTTTTTTTAACATTCATTAATTGGTTAAAAGACTTGGGTCACAAAAATGATTTGAAATTGAGCAATATATCACATTACTTCTTACTAGTGATACATTTGCTGTTCATTAGGGCGCAAAAGCATCACAAAGCATGCTCATCCATAATGTGTTGTTATCTACCTTCCACAGTGGCTGGTGGACCAAAAATGCAATTTTTGTCCCTGGTCCTGTTCATTAGGCTGGCTCCTCTAACCATCACCTGGGTCCTCTTCATTAGGGATCACCTTAGCAAAAACTTTAAAACCCTTACTCCCAACAATCACCTGGGTGCTGTTCATTGGGGCGCACCGTAGCAAAAACTTTTGGAATGGAAAAATACATGTAGCTACTGTATAGTCCAAATTGATAACACTGTGAGGTACTGCTAGTGTAAGAACACCCCCTGCTGGTGTTTAAGAACTTAAACTTCGGTAGTAATGTTCATGCCAAGTAGAGGGATTAACAGACATAATAGTATACATTGGTTGGCTCGTGAATTCTTTCCATATGAGGATTGGTGAACGTTTGGGATGATGTCTTCACCATTCAATTGATTTTCTCCTAGTTCTGCGTGGAGAAGGTGTGGAGTGTTCGTCTTCCAACCCTGTGTTATTCATGCATCTACCAATTTCTCATCTTTCATATCTTTCACTGTAATATCCTGCTCTCCACCTGCTATCTCTCTCTGCATGCTGGGAGTGTTTTGGTGCATGCTGGGAATTGATGAGCGAGAGCGAGTGTTGTCTGGAGTTAAGATCGCCTGTGTTTTCTTTCTTGTTTCCTTTTCTTGGTGGTTTTCCTTTTTCTATGCATGATTAAGGTTATTTATTTATTTTAGTAGAATAATTAGGTATATTGTATTTCTTGTTGGAATTTCCCTGGTTTTGGTGGGGATGGCGACCCACATGGGGACGCCGTCCCTGTCACTTCGGCACGGCTTTAAGTGTGTTACTGAAGCTACTGTCACTGAGGAGGAGTTTCTGGTCGCCGTAGGAGAGAAGGTAGGCTATGAAAATGTTGCTTATGCGTCGCGGATGAATAATACGGGGGTGGTTTTTCTTAAAGAAGAGCGTCTTGTCGATCGGGTGGTTGAGCATGGCGTACTTCTTAAAGTTATGTTTATTCAACTTACGCCGCTTTTTTCTCCGTCAACAAGGGTAACGATTTAGAATGTACCGCCGTTTATTCCAAATGAGCTATTGGAGCGCGAGTTATTGCGGTTTGGGAAGTTTGCAAGTTCAATTAAGATTGTCCCATTGGGTTGCAAACACCTGGCTCTGAAACAGGTTATGTCGTTTCGGCGACACGTGTTTATGTTTTTGGACTCACCGGAGCAGACTTTAGAGTTATCGTTTAAAGTCAAGTATGACAACAGACTGTATATGGCTTATTCTAGTACCGGTAGTCAACTGTGTTTTGAATGTGGGGATGTTGGCCATAATCGACATGCTTGCCCGAAAAGGGAGAAGGCGGAGGGAGGGGCGCAGGTGGTCCTCGTAACGCCTGGGCCCGCTGTTGTAGGGAGAAGTGGGCCGACAGTGGTAGAGCAGCCACAAGCACCTGTTGCTGAGGAACAAGTTGTTTGTGTTGAGGGTACTGAGTTGCAGCTTGTACCAGAGGGAACATAGCATCTGATGTGCAGCAGAAAAATATTGTTGTAGGAGGTAAGGATGGATCTGGGGAGCCATTTCCCCAGACTGGTGAGAAGATGCCCAGTATGAGTGATGGAGTACAGGAGGGGGTTCAGGTGGAGCTAGTCTCCCAGGTAGTGGAGGAGATGTCCATTACGAGTAATGAGGTTCAGGTGGAGCTAGTCTCCCAGGTAGTGGAGGAGATGCCCGGAACGAGTGATGGGGTGCAAGTGGGGAGTGTTGAGAGGGATGTGGCAGAGGGGAGTCAGGGGTCTGTGGCCTCAGTTGAGGAGGATCAGGAGAAGGATATGGACATTTCTGATATCTCTGTTGATATGATAGCAGCTGGCGATGACTCAATTTACAATCTAGATGAGGTAAATTGGTTCCTGGATCAGACTTTTGGGAAATATGTTAAATTGGCTGATTTTTTAAAAATGTTGATTAAGTTTGTGAGGTCAGCTGTGGTGTTACAGAAGACGGTGGGGTTAGACCAGTTGAGCGTGAAGAAGCGTTTCCGCTTCAGAAAATGTGTTACTGCTGTCACGGCAGCAAAAGGTGGTGGGAAACGTGGTAAGGTTAAGATAAAATTAAAACAATGATGATTATCATGCCTCATACAGTGTTTCTTTCTCTTTGTCTGGTTTCTCTGTGGTTTCTTCTGTTTTTCCTTTCTCTTTTCTATATGGAGGTACTAAGGGTAGGTTCTCTCAATGTTAATGGAGAAAGGGACAATAATCCGAGGGCTTGGGTATTAGAAGTAATAAAACAGAAAAAGCTTAATGTAGTTTTTCTGCAGGAGATACATAGTGATGAGGCTAATGAGGTTGACTGGGGTATGTGGTGGCAGGGGCAGCGTATACTCAGTCATGGTACTAATTTCAGTGCTGGGGTGGCAATTTTGTTTTCCTCAGGCTTTGGGGTGACTGTGGTATCTACAACAGAGATTGTCAAGGGTCAGGTTTTATTGGTCAAGGCGGATGTTAAATAAAAAATAAAAATAAAATTATGCTCCTAATGAGGGTACAGAGCATATTGCTGTATTTGATCAAATAAAAGAAACCTTAAGACAGTGTGACCAACATTTTACATTTACATTTTAGTCATTTAGCAGACGCTCTTATCCAGAGCGACTTACAGTTAGTGAACGCATACGTATTTTTTTATTCATTTTTTCATGCTGGCCCCCCGTGGGAAACGAACCCACATCCCTGCCGGCCAAACCCTCCCCTACCTTGGACGATGCTGGACCAATTGTGCGCCGCCCATGGGTCTCCCGGTTGCGGCCGGCTGCGACAGAGCCTGGACTCGAACCAGGATCTCTAGTGGCACAGCTAGCACTGCGATGCAGTGCCTTAGACCATTGCACCACTCAGCGTATGGGGTGTATGGTTTTAGGGGGGGACTGGAACTGTACAGTGGATTTTACTGTTGATCGCACTGCTGAAGAACCTCACCTGCGGTCAGCAATTTGTCTGTCTGGTCTACGAACTGAGTTTGAGCTTTCTGATGTGTGGAGAGTAAGGAATGCAAAAGTTAGGCAGTACACATGGCTAAAAGTTAATGAAACACCTCCACTTCACTGATCCTCAACACTGGGGCCCCACAAGGGTGCATGCTCAGCCCCCTCCTGTACTCCCTTTTCACCCATAACTGCGTGGCCAAGCACACCTCCAACTCAATCATCAAGTTTGGAGACGACACAACAGTAGTAGGCTTGATTACCAACAATGACGAGACAGCCTACAGGGAGGACGTCAAGGGCTCTGGGAGTGTGGTGCCAGGAAAATAACCTCTCACTCAACATCAACAAAACAAAAGAGAAGATCGTGGACTTCAGGAAACAGCAAAGGGTGCACCCTCCTATCCACATCGACGGGACTGCAGTGGAGAAGGTGAAAAGCTTCAAGTTCCTTGGCGTACACATCACTGACAAACTGAAATGGTCCGCCCACGCAGACAGTGTGGTGAAGAAGGCGCAACAGAGCCTCTTCAACCTCAGGAGGCTGAAGAAATTTGGCTTGGCACCTAAAACCCTCACAAACTTTTACAGATGCACAATTGAGAGCATCCTGTCAGGCTGTATCACCGCCTGGTACGGCAACTGCACCGCCCGCAACCGCAGGGCTCTCCAGAGGGTGGTGCGGTCTGCCGAACGCATTACCGGGGGCAAACTACCCGCCCTCCAAGACACCTACAGCACCCGATGTCACAGGAAGGCCAAAAAGATCATCAAGGACATCAACCACCCGAGCCACTGCCTGTTCACCCCGCTATCATCCAGAAGGCGAGGTCAGTACAGGTGCATCAAAGCTGGGACCGAGAGAATGAAAAACAGCTTCTATCTCAAGGCCATCAGACTGTTAAATAGCCATCACTAGCACATTAGAGGCTGCTGCTGCCTATTGAAATCACTGGCCACTTTTATGAAATGGAACACTAGTCACTTTAATAATGTTTACATATCTTGCACTACTCATCTCGTATGTATATACTGTATAATATTCTACTGTATCTTAGTCCATGCCGCTCTGTCATTGCTTGTCCATATATGTATATATTCTTAAATTCCATTCCTTACTAGTTGGTAGAGCATGGCGCTTGCAACGCCAGGGTTGTGGGTTCGATTCCCACGGGGGGCCAGTATGAAAAAAATAAAAAATGTATGCACTCACTAACTGTAAGTCACTCTGGATAAGAGTGTCTGCTAAATGACTGAAATGTATATAATATAATATGCCATTTAGCAGACGCTTTTATCCAAAGCGACTTACAGTCATGTGTGCATACATTTTTACGTATGGGTGGTCCCGGGGATCGAACCCACTACCCTGGCGTTACAAGCGCCATGCTCTACCAATTGAGCTACAGAGGACCACCCAAATATAAATGTAAATTTGTGTGTATTGGGTATATGTTGTGAAATTGTTAGATATTACTGCACTGTCGGAGCTAGAAGCACAAGCATTTCGCTACACCCGCAATAACATCTGCTAAACACGTGTATGTGACAAATAAAATTTGATTTGATTTAAGTTATTACATGACGCCATGTTTTGTGAAAAGTTTTTGTTGTTTTGGGAAAAATTTAGGGTTATTAAATGGAATTCTGAGTCCTTGAGACAATGGTGGGAGGTTGGGCATGCCCAAATACGTATGTTTTGTCAACAGTATACTGCTCTGTCTAGTATTGAAGTTAAAGAGACTATCAGGGCCCTTGAACAGGACATCAAATCTATTGAATTTAAGTTGCTCACTCAGAATGACCCCGGACGAGTCATGAACTTACAGGACAAGAACTGAGGTTGTTTTTACAGGGAAGAGTGAAGGGTGCCTTGATTAGGTCTCGCTGCTACCCCCAAGGATATGGATGCTCCTAGTGCTTTTATTTTTTATTTTTTTTAAACCTAGGGCAGTCGACATTGCAACGCAAACAGATGGTCTGCCTTCGTCTCCCTGATGGGAAGCTGACCACGGATGACGGTGAGATGCGCCAACATGCCGTGGATTTCTACTCTGCCCTCTACAAGGCGGAGGATTGTGATCCTCTGTGTGCTGAACAGTTGTTACATGGACTTCCTCAATTGGGCCCTGAGCAGAGAGCTGCTTTGGACTCTGACATTACTCTGCAGGAGCTGTCCACTGCAGTTATACAGCTCTCATCAGGCCGAGCCCCTGGCATCAATGGTTTACCATCTGATTTCTATAATCACTTTTGGGGGTCTATTTGGGGGGGGGATTTTTACGAAGTGGTGTGTGAATCTTTTCATGAGGGTTCTCTTCCTGTATCCTGTCAACGTGATGTGCTTTCACTGTTGCCAAAAAAGGGAGATTTGGCAATTTTTTTTAAAGTGGTGACCTGTTGCATTGCTGTGTGCAGAATATAAAAGTATATGTAAGTGTCTGTCAAACAGGTTGAAAGAATATCTGGGGCTGTTGGTCCACAAGGACCAGTATTACTGTGTACCTGACCGCTCTATTGTTGATAACTTGTTTCTAATAAGAGATGTTTTAGACATTTGACAGGGGTCTGTGGATGTGGTGGGAATGTTGGCAGCGAGACTGAGGATTGAGTTTGCTTATTACAAAATGGTTAATAACATTGGGTTGTTATGGGGTATTTAGAGGCTGCTGTGGAGGAAGATTTGGTGTTGTGTTTTTAATTGATGTTTATTGTGTTATGGGTTCCCAGACCCAATAAAGGCTTTTAAACTCTCTCTCTCTCTCTCTCTCTCTCTCTCTCTCTCTCTCTCTCTTCCTCCATCTCTCTCTCTCTCTCTCTCTCTCTCTATTTAACTAGGCAAGTCAGTTAAGAACAAATTGTTATTTACAATGACGGCCAAACCCGGACGACGCTGGGCCGATTGTGCGCTGCCCTATGGGACTCCCAATCACGGCCGGTTGTGATACAGCCTGGAATAAAACCAGGTGGTCTGTAGTGACGCCTCAAGCACTGAGATGCAGTGCCTTAGACCGCTGCGCCACTCGGGAGCCCAAAGTGTCAGCCAAGTGAATATGTATTATTTGACTATGTCCCACTCCTCTCTCTCGCCCTCCTTCCACCTCCCCCTCTCCCTCTCTCCCCCATTTAGCCCAGTCTATAGTTTATCCTGGCTCTCTTTGACTATGTGAGGGAGAAAGACCAATCGGTCTTACCTGAACTCATTCAACTCACCTCTAAGGTACTCTGTGTGTGTGTGTGTGTGTGTGTGTGTGTACTCGGAAGTTGACTTGTTCTTTTATGTCAGTTATATTTGTATTTTGTGTAGAGTGTGACCAGCTGGTAGGTGCAGGCTTGGGGTTGAGTGTGGATCAAAGTTTGTTCCTACAGTCGCCACAACAAAACCCAACCGACTCACCTGGCAACTACAAAACCAAACCTGGCAACCACAGGTGACTCTATCTAAATCTTACACATACCTTACACACACACCTTAAAATCAAATCTAATAAAATGTTATTGGTCGCGTACACATATTTTGCAGATGTTATTACGGGTGTAGCGAAATGCTTATGTTCCTAGCTCCAACAGTGCAGTAATACCTAACAATACAAAACAATGCACTCAAATCCCCCAAAATAAAAATAAAGGAATTAATAAATATATAAATATCAGAACAAGCGATGTCTGAGACTGGAATATAAATATCCATATAATGTTGTGTAAAGACCTTCTGGACAGTATATGGATAGAAAAGGTGTGTACAGCAGTAGTTATATAGGATTAGCCTTTACTAGAATACACTATATACATATGAAGTGGGTGAAACAGTATGTAAACATTATTAAAGTGACCAGTGTTCAATGACTATGTACATAGAGCAGCAGTCTCTAAGGTGCAGGGTAGAGTACCGGGTGGTAGCCGGCTAGTAACAGTCTCTAAGGTGCAGGGTAGAGTACCGGGTGGTAGCCAGCTAGTAACAGTCTCTAAGGTGCAGGGTAGAGTACCGTGTGGTAGCCGGCTAGTAACAGTCTCTAAGGTGCAGGGTAGAGTACCGGGTGGTAGCCGGGTAGTAACAGTCTCTAAGGTGCAGGGTAGAGTACCGGGTGGTAGCCGGCTAGTAACAGTCTCTAACGTGCAGGGTAGAGTACCGGGTGGTAGCCGGCTAGTAACAGTCTCTAAGGTGCAGGGTAGAGTACCGGGTGGTAGCCGGGTAGTAACAGTCTCTAAGGTGCAGGGTAGAGTACCGGGTGGTAGCCGGCTAGTAACAGTCTCTAAGGTGCAGGGTAGAGTACCGGGTGGTAGCCGGCTAGTTACAGTCTCTAAGGTGCAGGGTAGAGTACCGGGTGGTAGCCGGCTAGTTACAGTCTCTAAGGTGCAGGGTAGAGTACCGGGTGGTAGCCGGGTAGTAACAGTCTCTAAGGTGCAGGGTAGAGTACCGGGTGGTAGCCGGGTAGAGTACCGGGTGGTAGCCGGCTAGTAACAGTCTCTAAGGTGCAGGGTAGAGTACCGGGTGGTAGCCGGCTAGTTACAGTCTCTAAGGTGCAGGGTAGAGTACCGGGTGGTAGCCGGCTAGTAACAGTCTCTAAGGTGCAGGGTAGAGTACCGGGTGGTAGCCGGGTAGAGTACCGGGTGGTAGCCGGGTAGAGTACCGGGTGGTAGCCGGCTAGTAACAGTGACTTAGTTCAGGGCTGGGAACTGGGCGGAGGCCGGCTAGTGGTAACTGTTTAACAGTCTGATGGCCTGGAGATAGAAGCTGTTTATCAGTCTCTCAGTCCCAGCTTTGATGCACCTGTACTGTCCCGGCCTTCTAGATGGTAGTGGGGTGAACAGGCCGTGGCTCGGGTGGCTGAGGTCCTTACACACACACACACACACACTTTACACACACACACACCTTACACACACACACACACCTTACACACACACACACACACACACACACACACACACACACACACACACACACACCTTACACACACACACACACACATCTTACACACACACACCTTCCGGTCAGTCCTGTACCCAGCTACCAAAACCTGTGCTATGGGCAGTTTTGGGACTGGCTGAGCAACCCATGTGTAATGTTGTCAGTGGTGTTGGTTGACTGGCTGTTTGAGGGGGATTCGATTAAGCTGGCCCGGTGCAACGGGTGGGTGGAGTTTGCACCGGGTAAAAGTGATAACATTTGTTTAGTAACCTCCCGTGTGTGAGCCGGTACCCGGTTCAAAGCCTATGGAAAAGTTGGCTCAAAACAGAGTGACATACAATAGCGTTCAAAAGTTTGGGGTCACTTAGAAATGTCCTTGTTTTCAAAAAGAATAGCAATTTTTTTGCTGTGTACTACTCCCTTCACAGAACAGCACAAACTGGCTCTAATCAGAATAGAAAGAGGAGTGGGAGGCCCCGGTGCACAACTGAGCAAGAGGACATTACATTAGAGTGTCTATTTTGAGAAACAGACGCCTCACAGGTCCTCAACTGGCAGCTTCATTAAATAGTACCTGCAAAACACCAGTCTCAACGTCAACAGTGAAAAGGCTACTCCGGGATGCTGACCTTCTAGGCAGAGTTGCAAAGGAAAAGCCGTATCTCAGACTGGCCAATAAAAAGAAAAGATTAAGATGGGCAAATGAACACAGACACTGGATAGAGGAAGATTGGAAAAAAGTGTTATGGACAGACAAATCGAAGTTTGAGGTGTTCGGATCACAAAGAAGAACATTTGTGAGACGCAGACCAAATGAAAAGATGCTGGAGGAGTGCTTGATGCCATCTGTCAAGCATGTTGGAGGCAATGTGATGGTCTGGGGGTGCTTTGGTGGTGGTAAAGTGGGAGATTTGTACAGGGTAAAAGGGATCTTGAAGAAGGAAGGCTATCGCTCCATTTTGCAACACCATGCCATACCCTGTGGACGGCGCTTGATTGGAGCCAATTTCATCCTACAACAGGAAAATGACCCAAAGCACAGCTCCAAACTATGCAATAACTATTTAGGGAAGAAGCAGTCAGCTGGTATTCTGTCTATAATGCAGTGGCCAGCACAGTCACCGGATCTCAACCCTATTGAGCTGTTGTGGGAGCAGCTTGACCGTATGGTACGTAAGAAGTGCCCATCAAGCCAATCCAACTTGTGGGAGGTGCTTCAAGAAGCATGGGGTGAAATCTCTTCAGATTACCTCAACAAATTGACAACTAGAATGCCAAAGGTCTGCAAGGCTGTAATTGCTGCAAATGGAGGATTCTGTGACGAAAGCAAAGTTTGAAGGACACAATTATTATTTGTATTAAAAATCATTATTTCTAACATTTTACATTTACATTTACATTTTAGTCATTTAGCAGACGCTCTTATCCAGAGCGACTTACAGTTAGTGAATACATTTTTTTTTTTTATACTGGCCCCCCGTGGGAATCAAACCCACAACCTTGTCAATGACTACATTTCCTATTCATTTTGCAATATTTCCTATTCAAACTCATTTCATGTATGTTTTCATGGAAAGAAGGACATTTCTATGTGACCTAAACTTTTGAACGGTAGTGTATATACATACAAAGTATGGATTCAGCTATTTCAGACCCACCCGTTGCTGACAGGTGTATAAAATTGAGCACAGAGCCATGCAATCTCCATAGACAAACATTGGCAGTAGAATGGCCTTACTGAAGAGCTCAGTGACTTTCAACGTGGCACCGTCATTGGATGCCACCTTTCCAACAAGTCAGTTTGCAAATTTCTGCCCTGCTAGAGCTGCCCTGGTCAACTGTAAGTGCTGTTATTGTGAAGTGTAAACGTCTAGGAGCAACAGCGGCTCAGCCGCGAAGTGGTAGGCCACACAAGCTCAAAGAACGGGACCGCGGAGTGCTGAAGCGCGTAAAAATTGTATTTCTTCGGTTGCATCACTCACAACCTAGTTCCAACTGGAATCAACGTCAGCACAAGACCTGTTCGTCAGGACCTTCATGAAACTTCCATGGCCGAGCAGCCGCACCCAAGCCTAAGATCAGCATCCGCAATGCCAAGCGTCGGCTAGAGTGGTGTAAAGCTCGCCCCCATTGGACTCAGGGAGCAGTGGAAACGCATTCTCTGGAGTGATGAATCACGCTTCACCATCTGGCAGTTCGACGGAAGAATCTGGGTTTGGCAGATGCCAGGAGAACGCTACCTTCCGCAATGTATAGTGCCAAAAGTAGTGTGTGTGTGTGTGTGTGTGTGTGTGTGTGTGTGTGTGTGTGTGTGTGTGTGTGTGTGTGTGTGTGTGTGTGTGTGTGTGTGTGTATACAGTCGTTGTCAAAAGTTTTGAGAATTACACAAATATTAATTTTCACAAAGTCTGCTGCCTCAGTTTTTATGTTGGCAATTTGCATATACTCCAGAATGATATGAAGAGTGATCAGATGAATTGCAATTAATTGCAAAGTCCCTCTTTGCCATGAAAATGAACTTAATCCCCAAAAAACCTTTCCACTGCATTTCAGCCCTGCCACAAAAGGACCAGCTGCCATCATGTCAGTGATTCTCTCATTAACACAGGTGAGAGTGTTGACAAGGACAAGGCTGGAGATCACTCTGTCATGCTGATTGAGTTAGAATAACAGACTGGAAGCTTTAAAAGCAGGGTGGTGCTTGAAATCATTGTTCTTCCTCTGTTAACCATGGTTACCTGCAAAGAAACACGTGCCGTCATCATTGCTTTGCACAAAAAGGACTTCACAGGCAAGGAAATTGCTGCTAGTAGGATTGCACCTAAATCAACCATTTATTGGATCATCAAGAACTTCAAGGAGAGAGGTTCATTGTTGTGAAGAAGGCTTCAGGGCGCCCAAGAAAGTCCAGCCAGCGCCAGGACCTTCTCCTAAAGTTGATTCAACTGCGGGATCGGGGCATCACCAGTGCAGAGCTTGCTCAGGAATGGCAGCAGGCAGGTGTGAGTGCATCTGCACGCACAGTGAGGCGAAGACTTCCCTGTCTTACAGTGAGGGAAAAAAGTATTTGATCCCCTGCTGATTTTGTACGTTTGCCCACTGACAAAGAAATGATCAGTCTATAATTTTAATGGTAGGTTTATTTGAACAGTGAGAGACAGAATAACAACAACAAAATCCAGAAAAACGCATGTAAAAAATGTTATAAATTAATTTGCATTTTAATGAGGGAAATAAGTAGTGTGGTCCTCTGTAGATCAGCTGGTAGAGCACGGCGCTTGTAACGCCAAGGTAGTGGGTTCGATCCCCGGGACCACCCATACACAAAAATGTATGCACGCATGACTGTAAGTCGCTTTGGATAAAAGCGTCTGCTAAATGGCATATTAAGTATTTGACCCCCTCTCAATCAGAAAGATTTCTGGCTCCCAGGTGTCTTTTATACAGGTAACGAGCTGAGATTAGGAGCACACTCTTAAAGGGAGTGCTCCTAATCTCAGCTTGTTACCTGTATAAAAGACACCTGTCCACAGAAGCAATCAATCAATCAGATTCCAAACTCTCCACCATGGCCAAGACCAAAGAGCTCTCCAAGGATGTCAGGGACAAGATTGTAGACCTACACAAGGCTGGAATGGGCTACAAGACCATCGCCAAGCAGCTTGGTGAGAAGGTGACAACAGTTGGTGCGATTATTCGCAAATGGAAGAAACACAAAATAACTGTCAATCTCCCTCGGCCTGGGGCTCCATGCAAGACCTCACCTCGTGGAGTTGCAATGATCATGAGAACGGTGAGGAATCAGCCCAGAACTACACGGGAGGATCTTGTCAATGATCTCAAGGCAGCTGGGACCATAGTAACCAAGAAAACAATTGGTAACACACTACGCCATGAAGGACTGAAATCCTGCAGCGCCCGCAAGGTCCCCCTGCTCAAGAAAGTACATATGCATGCCCGTCTGAAGTTTGCCAATGAACATCTGAATGATTCAGAGGAGAACTGGGTGAAAGTGTTGTGGTCAGATGAGACCAAAATCAAGCTCTTTGTCATCAACTCAACTCGCCGTGTTTGGAGGAGGAGGAATGCTGCCTATGACCCCAAGAACACCATTCCCACCGTCAAACATGGAGGTGGAAACATTCTGCTTTGGGGGTGTTTTTCTGCTAAGGGAACAGGACAACTTCACCCCATCAAAGGGACGATGGACGGGGCCATGTACCGTCAGAACTTGGGTGAGAACCTCCTTCCCTCAGCCAGGGCATTGAAAATGGGTCGTGGATGGGTATTCCAGCATGACATTGACTCAAAACACACGGCCAAGGCAACAAAGGAGTGGCTCAAGAATAAGCACATTAAGGTCCTGGAGTGGCCTAGCCAGTCTCCAGACCTTAATCCCATAGAAAATCTGTGGAGGGAGCTGAAGGTTCGAGTTGCCAAACGTCAGCCTCAACCTTAATGACTTGGAGAAGATCTGCAAAGAGGAGTGGGACAAAATCCCTCCTGAGATGTGTGCAAACCTGGTGGCCAACTACAAGAAACGTCTGACCTCTATGATTGCCGACAAGGGTTTTGCCACCAAGTACTAAGTCATGTTTTGCAGAGGGGTCAAATACTTATTTCCCTCATTAAAATGCAAATCAATTTATAACATTTTTGACATGTGTATTTATGGATTTTTTTGTTGTTATTCTGTCTTCACTGTTCAAATAAACCTACCATTAAAATTATAGACTGATCATTTCTTTGTCAGTGGGCAAACTTACAAAATCAGCAGGAGATCAAATACTTTTTAAGAATTATTTATTTCAGCTTTTATTTCTTTCAACACATTCCCAGTGGGTCAGAAGTTTACATACACTCAATTAGTATTTGGTAGCATTGCCTTTAAATTGTTTAACTTGGGTCAAACGTTTCGGGTAGCCTTCCACAAGCTTCCCACAATAAGATGGGTGAATTTTTGCCCATTCCTCCTGACAGAGCTGTTGTAACTGAGTCAGGTTTATAGGCCTCCTTGCTCGCACACGCCTTATCAGTTCTGCCCACAAATGTTCTATAGGATTGAGGTCAGGGCTTTGTGATGGCCACTCCAATACCTTGACTTTGTTGTCCTTAAGCCATGTTGCCACAACTTTGGAAGTATGCTTGGGGTCATTGTCCATTTGGAAGACCCATTTGCGACCAAGCTTTAACTTCCTGACTGATGTCTTGAGGTGTTGCTTCAATATATCCACATAATTTTCCTTCCTCATGATGCCATCTATTTTGTGAAGTGCACCAGTCCCTCCTGCAGCAAAGCACCCCCACAGCATGATGCTGCCACCCCCGTGCTTCACGGTTGGGATGGTGTTCTTCGGCTTGCAAGCAACACCCCTTTTCCTCCAAACATAACGATGGTCATTATGGCCAAACAGTTCTATTTTTGATTCATCAGACCAGAAGACATTTCTCCAAAAGTACGATCTTTGTCCCCATGTGCAGTTGCAAACCGTAGTCTGGCTTTTTTATGTCGGTTTTGGAGCAGTGGCTTCTTCCTTGCTGAGCGGCCTTTCAGGTTATGTCGATATAGGACTCATTTTTACTGTGGATATAGATACTTTTGTACCTGTTTCCTCCAGCATCTTCACAAGGTCCTTTGCTGTTGTTCTGGGATTGATTTGCACTTTTTGCACAAAAGTACATACATCTCTAGGAGACAGAACGCATCTCCTTCCTGAGCGTGGTCCCATGGTGTTTATACTTGCGTACTATTGTTTGTACAGATGAACGTGGTACCTTCAGGCGTTTGGAAATTGCTCCCAAGGATGAACCAGACCATTTTTTGTCTGAGGTCTTGGAAGATTTCTTTTGATTTTCCCATGATGTCAAGCAAAGAGGCACTGAATTTGAAGGTAGGCCTTGAAAAACATCCACAGGTACACCTCCAATTGACTAAGATTATGTCAATTAGCCTATCAGAAGCTTCTAAAGCCATTACATCATTTTCTGGAATTTTCCAAGCTGTTGAAAGGCACAGTCAACTTAGTGTGTGTAAACTTCTGACACATTGGAATTGTGATACAGTGAATTATAAGTGAAATAATCTGTCTGTAAACAATTGTTGGAAAAATTACTTGTGTCATGCACAAAGTAGATGTCCTAACCGACTTACCAAAACTATAGTTTGTTAAAAAGAGTGGTTGAAAAAAGAGTTTTAATGACTCCTACCTAAGTGTATGTAAACTTCCGACTTTACCTGTAATATATATATATACATACAGTGCATTCGGAAAGTATTCAGTCCCCTTGACTTTTTCCACATTGTGTTACGTTACAGCCTTACTCTAAAATTCATTAAAAAAAAAAATTCCCTAATCAATCTACACACAATACCCCATAATGACAAAGCGAAAACAGGTTTTTAGATACCTTATTTACATAAGTATTCAGACCCTTTGCTATGACACTCGAAATTGAGCTCAGGTGCATCCTGTTTCCATTGATCATCCTTGAGATATTTCTACAACTTGATTGGAGTCCACCTGTGGTAAATTCAATTGATTGGACATGATTTGGAAAGGCACACACCTGTCTATATAAGATCCCACAGTTGACAGTGTATGTCAGAGCAAAAACAAAGCAATGAGGTCGAAGGAATTGTCCGTAGAGCTCTGAGACAGGATTGTGTCGAGGCACAGACTGGGGAAGGGTACCAAAAAATGTCTGCAGCATTGAAGGTCCCGAAGAACACAGTGTCCTCCATCATTCTTAAATGGAAGAAGTTTGGACTCTTCCCAGAGCTGTCCGCCCAGCCAAACTGAGCAATTGGGGGATAAGGGCCTTGGTCAGGGAGGTGACCAAGAACCCGATGGTCACTCTGACAGAGCTCCAGAGTTCCTCTGTGGCGATGGGAGAACCTTCCAGAAGGACAACCATCTCTGCAGCACTCCACCAATCAGGCATTTATGGTAGAGTGGCCAGATGGAATCCACTCCTTAGTAAAAGGCACATGACAGCCCGCTTGGAGTTTGCCAAAAGGCACCTAAAGGACTCTCAGACCATGAGAAACAAGAATCTCTGGTCTGATGAAACCAAGATTGAATTCTTTGGCCTGAATGCCAAGCGTCACATCTGGAGGAAACCTGGCACCATCCCTACGGTGAAGCATGGTAGTGGCAGCATCATGCTGTGGGTATGTTTTTCAGCGGCAGGGACTGGGAGACTCGTCAGGATCGAGGAAAGATGAATGGAGCAAAGTACAGAGAGATCCTTGATGAAAACCTGCTCAGGACCTCAGACTGGGGCAAAGGTTCACCTTCCTACAGGACAACGACCCTTAGCAGACAGCCAAGACAACGCAGGAGTGGCTTCGGGACAAGTCTCTGGTTGTCCTTGAGTGGCCCAGCCAGAGCCGGACTTGAACCCGATCGAACATCTCTGGAGAGATCTGAAAATAGCTGTGCAGCGACGCTCCACATCCAACCTGACAAAGCTTGAGAGGATCTGCAGAGAAGAATGTGAGAAACTCCCCAAATACAGGTGTGTCAAGCTTGTAGCGTCATACCCAAGAGGACCCGATGCTGTAATCGCTGCCAAAGGTGCTTCAACAAAGTACTGTGTAAAGGGTCTGAATACTTTTGTAAATGTGATATTTCAGTTTAATATTTTTTATAAATGTGCAAAAATGTCTAAACCTGTTTTTGCTTCGTCATTATGGGGTGTTGTGTGTAGATTGATGAGGGGGGAAAAACTATTTAATCCATTGTAGAATAAGGCTGTAACATAATAAAATGTGGAAAAACTCAAGGGGTCTGAATACTTTCCGAATGCACTTTTAGTTTTTAAATATTTTTTTTTATTATTCATTTTCGGGTGGAAAAACACTTTGTAAACTTAAACGACTAATTACAAATATAAAGCATGAAGGAAAGGTAATGGATACTTTTAAATAATATAATCTTTGAGAACTAACAATGACCAAAATAAAATAGTCTCCTGAGTGGCGCAGTGGTCTAAGGCACTGCATCGCAGTGCTATCTGTGCCACTAGAGATCCTGGTTCGAATCCAGGCTCTGTCGCAGCCGGCCGCGACCGGGAGACTCATGGGCGGCGCACAATTGGCCCAGCGTCGTCCAGGGTAGGGGAGGGAATGGCCGGTAGGGATGTAACTCAGTTGATAGAGCATGGCGTTTGCAACGCCAGGGTTGTGGGTTCGATTCCCACGGGGGGGCAGTATAAAAAAATATGTATTCACTAACTGTAAGTCGCTCTGGATAAGAGCGTCTGCTAACTGAAGCTGCCACTCCTGAAGCCCTGAGTCTGGCCCACGCTCTCTTAGATGTGGAGGGGAGATTTATTTATTTATTTTTCTGTCTATCTCTCCTAGTTCTTTTTGCTTGTTATTTCTCTAGCCTCTTCTTTCTCTCTCTAGTTGTGTACCCAGTAGGAGGACTGGGGGAGGATTGGTGTGGTCTTCTGCTCCATATGCCACTCCCACAGTAGCCTTGCTGAATTACAGCGCTTCAGTGGCTTTGTTGCCATAACCATTCGCCTCCTTCACTGAGACAGGTAAGACGCTACACAGACAAGACAGACAAAACATGACAGACCGACAGACCAACAGACAGGTCTGTGAGCAATGATATAATGTATGAATAAGAATGCTCCAGCATACCAGGAGACCGAGGACTGGGGTGATATTAGTTTAGTGTTCTCCTCTGTTCCAATGTACCAGGAGACCGAGGACTGGGGTGATATTAGTTTAGTGTTCTCCTCTGTTCCAATGTACCAGGAGACCGAGGACTGGGGTGATATTAGTTTAGTGTTCTCCTCTGTTCCAATGTACCAGGAGACCGAGGACTGGGGTGATATTAGTTTAGTGTTCTCCTCTGTTCCAATGTACCAGGAGACCGAGGACTGGGGTGATATTAGTTTAGTGTTCTCCTCTGTTCCAATGTACCAGGAGACCGAGGACTGGGGTGATATTAGTTTAGTGTTCTCCTCTGTTCCAATGTACCAGGAGACCGAGGACTGGGGTGATATTAGTTTAGTGTTCTCCTCTGTTCCAATGTACCAGGAGACCGAGGACTGGGGTGACGATCTGATCAACAGCTTTCTGGGGAGAATAGGAGTCTCTCTGAGGTTCAGATACCACAAGACACAACAATGGACCAAGGGAACTAACTGTGTGGTGTCCGTGTGTGTGGTGTCTGTGTGTGTGTCCGTGTGTGTGGTGACTGTGTGTATCCGTGTGTGTGGTGTCCGTGTGTATCCGTGTGTATCCGTGTGTGTGGTGCCTGTGTGTATCCGTGTGTGTGGTGTCTGTGTGTGTGTCCGTGTGTGTGGTGTCTGTGTGTATCCGTGTGTGTGGTGTCCGTGTGTATTTGCGTGTGTGGTGTCTGTGTGTGTGGTGTCTGTGTGTATCCGTGTGTGTGGTGTCCGTGTGTGTGGTGTCTGTGTGTATCCGTGTGTGTGGTGTCCGTGTGTGTGGTGTCCGTGTGTATCCGTGTGTGTGATGTCCGTGTGTATCCGTGTGTGTGGTGTCCGTGTGTATCCGTGTGTGTGGTGTCCGTGTGTATCCGTGTGTGTGGTGTCCGTGTGTATCCGCGTGTGTGGTGTCTGTGTGTATCCGTGTGTGCGGTGTCTGTGTGTGGTGTCTGTGTGTGGTGTCTGTGTGTGTGTATCCTTGTGTGTCTGTTTTCTATGGCCTCTGCATGATGAATCAACGATGGGTGCAGACAGCCCATCTCAGTATGGAGAGCAGTTCACAATGCATGTAGACCTACTGTATCATCTCACCATGGTAACTTTTATTCTTGTGACAGGCTACATAGCATAGACTATACTACAGTAATATAAAGACCGAATGCACGTCTAATTTACCCATCTCCATCTGGCTTTCTGGGGTCACCTTATTATTATTTTATTGTAAAGATATTTTTATTTATTGTAGCTGCAGAGTTTTAAAAACAGCCTATCACTCGAATATCATTGCTTCAAATCAGTGCACCCGCGAGCACTCTCTCGCAGTCTTTCTCTCTCTCCATCAAATTGCATTCAAAATCAAGAATCCTGTTCTAGGTTGATATATATATATATATATATATATATATATATATATATATACATACATACATACATACATACATACATACATACATACATACAGTGGGGAGAACAAGTATTTGATACACTGCCGATTTTGCAGGTTTTCCTACTTACAAAGCATGTAGAGGTCTGTAATTGTTATCATAGGTACACTTCAACTGTGAGAGACGGAATCTAAAACAAAAATCCAGAAAATCACATTGTATGATTTTTAAGTAATTCATTTGCATTTTATTGCATGACATAAGTATTTGATACATCAGAAAAGCAGAACTTAATATTTGGTACAGAAACCTTTGTTTGCAATTACAGAGATCATACGTTTCCTGTAGGTCTTGACCAGGTTTGCACACACTGCAGCAGGGATTTTGGCCCACTCCTCCATACCTTCTCCAGATCCTTCAGGTTTCGGGGCTGTCGCTGGGCAATACGGACTTTCAGCTCCCTCCAAAGATTTTCTATTGGGTTCAGGTCTGGAGACTGGCTAGGCCACTCCAGGACCTTGAGATGCTTCTTACGGAGCCACTCCTTAGTTGCCCTGGCTGTGTCTTTCGGGTCGTTGTCATGCTGGAAGACCCAGCCACGACCCATCTTCAATGCTCTTACTGAGGGAAGGAGGTTGTTGGCCAAGATCTTGCGATACATGGCCCCATCCATCCTCCCCTCAATACGGTGAAGTCGTCCTGTCCCCTTTGCAGAAAAGCATCCCCAAAGAATGATGTTTCCACCTCCATGCTTCATGGTTGGGATGGTGTTCTTGGGGTTGTACTCATCCTTCTTCTTAGTCCAAACACGGCGAGTGGAGTTTAGACCAAAAAGCTCTATTTTTGTCTCATAAGACCACATAACCTGCTCCCATTCCTCCTCTGGATCATCCAGATGGTCATTGGCAAACTTCAGACGGGGCTGGACATGCGCTGGCTTGAGCAGGGGGACCTTGCGTGTGCTGCAGGATTTTAATCCATGACGGCGTAGTGTGTTACTAATGGTTTTCTTTGAGACTGTGGTCCCAGCTCTCTTCAGGTCATTGACCAAGTCCTGCCGTGTAGTTCTGGGCTGATCCCTCACCTTCCTCATGATCATTGATGCCCCACGAGGTGAGATCTTGCATGGAGCCCCAGACCGAGGTTGATTGACCGTCATCTTGAACTTCTTCCATTTTCTAATAATTGCGCCAACAGTTGTTGCCTTCTCACCAAGCTGCTTGCCTATTGTCCTGTAGCCCATCTACAATTTTATCCCTGATGTCCTTACACAGCTCTCTGGTCTTGGCCATTGTGGAGAGGTTGGAGTCTGTTTGATTGAGTGTGTGGACAGGTGTCTTTTATACAGGTAATGAGTTCAAACAGGTGCAGTTAATACAGGTAATGAGTGGAGAACAGGAGGGCTTCTTAAAGAAAAACTAACAGGTCTGTGAGAGCCGGAATTCTTACTGGTTGGTAGGTGATTAAATACTTATGTCATGCAATAAAATGCAAATTAATTACTTAAAAATCATACAATGTGATTTTCTGGATTTTTGTTTTAGATTCCGTCTCTCACAGTTGAAGTGTACCTATGATAAAAATTACAGACCTCTACATGCTTTGTAAGTAGGAAAACCTGCAAAATCGGCAGTGTTTCAAATACTTGTTCTCCCCACTGTATGTCTTGCCTACCTCTTTCAGGTAATCAATTCAATGCAGTATTAGCCTTATATTTAGCTAATGAAATATGGGTTATGCATAATAAGCTTCTAACTCATAGCTCTTGCGCAATACGCACACACCTGTGCTCCGCTGGCCTCTCTAATTAAAAAAACACTCCTTAGCTATTGGAGTCCCATGCAGGAAAAGCTAGACTAGAATAGCTTGCTGGACATATTTTCTACATTATTTATTATATATCAATAGACTATTCGAAGAGGGACGCAAGCTCTTGTTTGCTGAATGTTAAATACAGCAGCCAATAGAACTCATGGGTAGTTTGAAAGAAGAGTGAATGCGCGATGGCGGTAGGCTATAGCAGTTACTTATTCAGACCCGTAACCATTCAATCTTCGTGAAGAGAAGTGGAAGGCTTCTGCATCTAATTCTAGTCCAACATTATTCAAGAATGTCATTAGAGTGATGAAGATAAGGACAACTAAACTTATTTCATTTAACTGTTGAAAGTGAGGAAGGAATGAAGCAACACTAGAGAGAGAAGGAGGAGGTAGGTTAATAACATTAGGGTAAATATTATGAAAGGTAAATATGAGTCAGCCTACTAATTATACAAATAGGCCCTATTATATTTCCAAATTTAAATCTAATTCGCTAGCCTATACTTGTAACTTTGTAGGCCGCATGTGCTGCACCAGAATCACATGTTCTCTTCTGCTTTATCATGGTTTGAACGATGTGCTTAATTCCAGTCCATATAATACAGTATAATACAATACAGTACAGTAATACAGTTCACACTAAAAAAGATTAGCCTACTGGAGCTAGTTTCATTTA
This sequence comes from Coregonus lavaretus, assembly GCF_964263955.1. NCBI lineage: Eukaryota > Metazoa > Chordata > Actinopteri > Salmoniformes > Salmonidae > Coregonus > Coregonus lavaretus. The sequence continues at coordinate 243,468 of NW_028161406.1, forward strand.
TTTACCCAAAAGAGCATATAGCTAGCTACATCTATGGGCTTTATATAGCTAGCTACATCTATGGGCTTTATATAGCTAGCTACATCTATGGGCTTTATATAGCTAGCTACATCTATGGGCTTTATATAGCTAGCTACATCTATGGGCTTTATATAGCCAGCTACATCTATGGGCTTTTATATAGCCAGCTACATCTATGGGCTTTATATAGCTAGCTACATCTATGGGCTTTATATAGCCAGCTACATCTATGGGCTTTATATAGCTAGATACATCTATGGGCTTTATATAGCTAGCTACATCTATGGGCTTTATATAGCCAGCTACATCTCTCTTCTGCTTCTGCTTTATCATGGTTTGAACAATGTACATAATTCCAGTCCATATAATACAGTATAATACAATACAGTACAGTAATACAGTTTACACTAAAAAAGATTAGCCTACTGGAGCTAGTTTCATTGATTTACCCAAGATAGCATATAGCTAGCTACATCTATGGGCTTTTATATAGCTATCTACATCTATGGGCTTTATATAGCTAGCTACATCTATGGGCTTTATATAGCCAGCTACATATATGGGCTTTATATAGCTAGCTACATCTATGGGCTTTATATAGCCAGCTACATCTATGGGCTTTATATAGCTAGCTACATCTATGGGCTTTATATAGCTAGCTACATCTATGGGCTTTATATAGCTAGCTACATCTATGGGCTTTATATAGCTAGCTACATCTATGGGCTTTATATAGCCAGCTACATCTATGGGCTTTATATAGCTAGCTACATCTATGGGCTTTATATAGCCAGCTACATCTATGTGCTTTATATAGCTAGCTACATCTATGGGCTTTATATAGCTAGCTACATCTATGGGCTTTATATAGCTAGCTACATCTATGGGCTTTATATAGCTAGCTACATCTATGGGCTTTATATAGCCAGCTACATCTATGGGCTTTATATAGCCAGCTACATCTATGGGCTTTATATAGCTAGCTACAGCTACATCTATGGGCTTTATATAGCTAGCTACATCTATGGGCTTTACAGTATATAGCTAGCTACATCTATGGACTTTGATGTTTTTCTGTCGTGTGTAATGTGCAGTAGCCTATATCATATATGTATGGGCTTTTTTGGGCTTGGGCTCATAAAATGTATTTAATGTATGGCTCATCAGGCTCAGGTAACATCAGGCTTGAATTTTAGATCAAAGCTCTAATCAAATCCAGACCTGGGCCTATTTATATGCTTTTATAATGCTTTTGAATGACTGTCACGAGGCTGCCTCCCCTCCTTGTTCGGGCAGGCTTCGGCGTTCGTCGTCACCGGCTTACTAGCCACTGCCGCTCCGTTATTCATCATTCCATTTGTCTTGTCTTGTCAATTACACACACCTGGTTCATATCCCCGCATTACTCCGTGTATACGTGTTCCCTCTGGCCCCTTGTCCTTGTGGGTGATTGTTATTTGTGATTTGAATGTAGCTCGGTTGAGCTACCCGTACCTTGTATTTCTGGGGCTATTGTTCCCCGTGTGCCTGTATTTTGTTGACGCTATCCAGCGTAACTGTTTCCTACGGAATAAACTCTGTATTTGGTCATTTACCCTCCTGCGCCTGACTCCTTCAAATCACACTCACACTAGCGATGAGAACACCATTTCAGTGTACTGTAGGTATGATGTTTGGTTGTATAATGCATTGATTGTTCTTCTGGAACCACAGTCTAAAGGTTTCTCTCTCTTCAGTGTCAGTCTGTTATTTTATATTTCTTTACAACAGTGAAAAATAAACTCAATTACTGACTTTGTTATCAGTAATGTGTGTTGTGGATTTGTTTGTTAACAGTAATGTGTGCTGTTTTCCTGTGTGGCTGTTGGTAAGGTCAAGGAACTAGCAATGCCAAAGTCGCGGGTTCAACCCCCACATTCTATAAGTGGATACACTCACTGTACTACCAGTGGCTTGAGATGTGGTCCTCTGTAGCTCAGCTGGTAGAGCACGGCGCTTGTAACGCCAAGGTAGTGGGTTCGATCCCCGGGACCACCCATACACAAAACAATGTATGCACGCATGACTGTAAGTCGCTTTGGATAAAAGCGTCTGCTAAATGGCATATTATTATTATATGGAAGCGCCTGCTAAGTGGAATAATTATGTGCTGAAGGTGGTAATGCTACCTGAGCGCCACTAGGGGGTGTATCCTCTGCTTTTGCCATACATAGAAACAAAAACGTGGAGGTGGTGTCTCGATATGTTCCCTCGTTTAGAGAGAGAGACCCTGATCCGGTCATTTCAGGTCTGTGCGTGTTGACAGAACTATGGGAAGGGAAGGGGTCTAGGAACAGATGGAACTGAGCCCAAGGGTTTGGGGGAACACAACACATGCTAAATAATGGATTTTATCTGATGTATGTCTGTCCTACATAATGTTTTTCTATCTGAGTGTTCTGTAGCATTGCACCCCACTGACTCCCAGCACGTCTCTGTCTCGACAGTGTGTGGGGCCTTAAACCTCCCTCTCCAGCCATGTGTATCCCTGGGGTCTTAGCATGGAGGGACACACTGAATCATGTGATTTAATGTTGTTGTTTTTTTATTTTAGGACAGACGCTGGCGCTCGTGTTAGCTGAGGACAGCACAGACACACAGACAGACAGACAGACAGATACAGGTACATAGAAGAGTGATTGTCTGAAAAGCAGCATCCTGAACTCTCCTTTCGCCCTCCTTCTCCTTTTAACTTTTTTTTCACTCTCTCTCTTCTCCAAACCCTGTTTTCCTCTCTCCCTATGTCTCCAAACCCTGTTTTCCTCCGACTCTCTCCCTGTCTCCAAACCCTGTTTTCCTCTGTCTCTCTCCCTGTCTCCAAACCCTGTTTTCCTCTGTCTCTCCCTGTCTCCAAACCCTGTTCTCCTCTGTCTCTCTCTTCTCCAAACCCTGTTTTCCTCTCTCTCTCCCTGTCTCCAAACCCTGTTCTCCTCTGCCTCTCTCTCTTCTCCAAACCCTGTTTTCCTCTGTCTCTCTCCCTGTCTCCAAACCCTGTTTTCCTCTGTCTCTCCCTGTCTCCAAACCCTGTTCTCCTCTGTATCTCTCTTCTCCAAACCCTGTTTTCCTCTGTCTCTCTCCCTGTCTCCAAACCCTGTTCTCCTCTGTCTCTCTCTCTCTCTTCTCCAAACCCTGTTTTCCTCTGTCTCTCTCCCTGTCTCCAAATCCTGTTCTCCTCTGTCTCTCTCCCTGTCTCCAAACCCTGTTTTCCTCTGCTTCTCTCTCTTCTCCAAACCCTGTTTTCCTCTGTCTCTCTCCCTATGTCTCCAAACCCTGTTTTCCTCTCTCTCTCCCTGTCTCCAAACCCTGTTTTCCCCTGTCTCTCTCTCTCTTCTCCAAACCCTGTTTTCCTCTGTCTCTCTCTCTTCTCCAAACCCTGTTTTCCTCTGTCTCTCTCTCTTCTCCGAACCCTGTTTTCCTCTGTCTCTCTCCGTCTCCAAACCCTGTTCTCCTCTCTCTCTCTCTTCTCCAAACCCTGTTTTCCTCTGCCTCTCTCTCTTCTCCAAACCCTGTTTTCCTCTGTCTCTCTCCCTATGTCTCCAAACCCTGTTTTCCTCCGACTCTCTCCCTGTCTCCAAACCCTGTTTTCCTGTCTATCTCCCTGTCTCCAAACCCTGTTTTCCTCTGTCTCTCCCTGTCTCCAAACCCTGTTCTCCTCTGTCTCTCTCCCTGTCTCCAAACCATGTTTTCCTCCGACTCTCTCCCTGTCTCCAAACCCTGTTTTCCTCCGACTCTCTCCCTGTCTCCAAACCCTGTTTCCCTCTGTCTCTCTCCCTGTCTCCAAACCCAGTTTTCCTCTGTCTCTCCCTGTCTCCAAACCCTGTTCTCCTCTGCCTCTCTCTCTTCTCCAAACCCTGTTTTCCTCTGTCTCTCTCCCTGTCTCCAAACCCTGTTTTCCTCTGTCTCTCCCTGTCTCCAAACCCTGTTCTCCTCTGTCTCTCTCCCTGTCTCCAAACCATGTTTTCCTCCGACTCTCTCCCTGTCTCCAAACCCTGTTTTCCTCCGACTCTCTCCCTGTCTCCAAACCCTGTTTCCCTCTGTCTCTCTCCCTGTCTCCAAACCCAGTTTTCCTCTGTCTCTCTCCCTATGTCTCCAAACCCAGTTTTCCTCTGTCTCTCTCCCTATGTCTCCAAACCCTGTTTTCCTCTGTCTCTCTCCCTGTCTCCAAACCCTGTTTTCCTCTGTCTCTCTGTCTCCAAACCCTGTTTTCCTCTGTCTGTCTCCCTATGTCTCCAAACCCTGTTTTCCTCTGTCTCTCTCCCTGTCTCCAAACCCTGTTTTCCTCCGTCTCTCTCTCTTCTCCAAACCCTGTTTTCCTCCGTCTCTCTCTCTTCTCCAAACCCTCTCTTCTTTCTAATCATATTGGGCTATAAATAACAGTCTAAATCACCTGTCTGGACATTTTGTATTGTTTTATCTAATGTAGGCCTATTTGCCTGTGTCTATAGTACACATCTCAATCACCAGGACTAGAGCCTCCCTCACCCCGGTGCAAGCAATCAGCTAAGCCCCTTCCCCACTCCCCTTCCCTCCTCCCAGCCATGGCTGAAGTGTGTGTCTATTCCTCCAAGTAGAATTAAAGGAGTTTTGTCTAGAAGGGATACAGCTTTTTTCAAAATTGACATTTCGTAGCAGGTTTAGGAGAACTTACGCTGCAGGTTAGGATAATTAATGTTAAGGTTAGGAAAGGGTTAAGGTTGGGGTTAGCAAAAAAAACAAACATTTGTAGGTAGTATGATTTATTTATTTGTTTATTGTTATTATTTTAAAAAATCTATTTTTAAACATACACTATATCGTTTTGGGGAGGAATTGAACTACTCCATACAGTAGGTGGCGGCAATACACCTTATGGGTGTAGTCTGCCAATAAACCTTGTCGAAGAAGAAGAAGAAGAAGAAGAAGAAGAACGTTTAAAGCGTTTGGAGGCTCAGTCTACGCACGCCTATAAACAGGACGGGACGGAGAGCGCGGCCAGCGATAGGAGCGCACCGGGTTGTGTGTGTTTTATATTTCAGAGCCCGTTTACCAGGGCCTACAGAATTGTTTAAACCAGCTTTTCCATTGGAGTTCCTTTTGGCTCATGCGATTGAAGAGGCTCGAAGGCTCGTGCCATTCCCCCTCCAACTAAGGTTCCAGAGAGGTGCGTGGAAAAGCCCGGTGCAGAGAAAGAAGGGAGAGCATTGCGTACGTAGCCTAAATACATACATGCCTGGGTCTTCGACTGTGGGACTGCGTAAAGAAGTGGGGGTTATTTTGTCGCCAAACGGACCTAAAGTGCGGCAATGAGATCGCGTTGCTGGTGAGCCAGTGCTTTGATGAATAATTTACGGTCTTGTGGGCTGAAAGAGAGTGAACCACAGCCACCGCCGTTTGTAAGCCTCCGACGCCGTCGGAGAGTGCCCTGATGGTGGACTAGAGAGAGCGACAACACGGGTCTGAAACGGGACGAAAGATTTTGACATTGTCGGTAAATTCATTGGGGGCGGGGAGAAGGGGTGATGGTGTGTCGGTGGAGGAGGATAGAAGGAGTTTTGGGCACCTTGCGGAGGATCCTATACAAATTCTGTTTTCAGATTATTCTCAAAACCCGCCACATCTAAACCACAACAAACAAACAAATATAAACCAATATCAGTCAACTCTAAATGTGACTTTTCGACATGCGCTCATGAAAATAGCCCATCCAAGAAATAATAGAATAGATGTATGTAAAGTTGACCATCATTGTAATGAGTAGTGAGTAGTCAGTAATAGTTGTTCTAAAGCCTTATCCAAGTGTAGTGATTGAATCATTGTGAACTGAAGTCAATATTGCAGATTTGATTTTCTATAGGATAATCTTTAAAAATCATGCGATTCAGAATTTTTAAACGGCGTTTCTCTCAGCCAGTATCTGCATATCTGGCGTCAGTTGAGGGTTATGTTTAGGAGATAACACTTACAGGCTTATGCTATCCTATCTACCGCGAACCTCTGGCGGTTTTCCACAGAACACGACTGGAATAACTAACTAACGTTTACTAAATTAATACCTCAGTCTCACTAATACCTCATGTTCTTATAAAGTGTAGCCTTGTTTAAAACACCTCAGATGGCTTCATTCTCAGACTCCGACCTGCAGACCTGTCCTCTCTGCAAGGAGCTCTGCGGCTCCTCCTCTGCTCCCATCTCCTGCAACTCCTCCACCTCCTCCTCCTCCTCTCACTCGTCGTCCTCCTCCTCCCGGCGCCTCCATGTCCTCCCCTGCCTGCACGCCTTCTGCAGGCAGTGTCTGGAGGGCCAGCGCAATCATAGGGACCCTCTCAAACTCCGCTGCCCCACCTGCGACCAGAAGGTCTCCGTCTCCGAGGCCGGAGTGGACTCGCTCCCTTCCTCCAACTTCCTCTTGAGTAACCTTCTGGACGTGGTCGTGAGCTCAGAGGAGCAGCTCCAACTCGTCCAGAATAAGAACGGCCACCGGTGGGTCGGCGGGGGCTCCATACCCGGGTTCCACCACCCCCACGGCGGGCTCCTCCTCCCGCACCGCCTGGGAGAGCCCCAGTGCAGCTCCTGTGACGAGGGGAACCCGGCCAGCTCCCACTGCCTGGACTGCCAGGAGTACCTGTGTGATAACTGCATCCGAGCACACCAGAGGGTCCGGCTGACCAAGGACCACTTCGTGGAGAGGCTGGCTGAGAGCCTGCACCACGTGAGCCTAGTCAAGGCCAGCCCCGTCGGAGGTGGAGGAGGGGGGGTAGGAGGAGGTGTGGGGTTGACCCTGACCCAGTCCTTCCAGTCCAACTTCTCCCTGCTGTCTTTGTTCCAGGATAGAATGAGCTTCTGTCAGCACCACGACAACAAGGTAGGAACACAGGAATGAAATGATACGTGCACACACCCACACACACCCACACACACACACACACACACTCAAACGACTGAGGTCTGGGCCTCTATGGCACAGGAGGTATTGCCTTCACTCTCTGGATCCGCAGGGTTTCCGGTTGGAACACCACTGCGCTTGCTGCAGCTATAGGTTCAGTCCTTACAGCTGGTCTTTATATGGCCATAGTTCTCCTACTGTATACTGCACATTGACCCTCTCACATTCACTCTGTACACACAGACACAGCTATGTCAAAAACAAACAAACACCAACATGAACTGTGTATAACCCCCCCCCCCCCCCCCCCCCCCCCCGTTGGCTGCTGTTGGAAGTAGGGACACACACACAGCCAGTAAGGTTGGGGGGTAGTGTTGGGGCAGGGGTTGGGTAGAGTAGTGTTGGGGCAGGGGTTGGGGGGTAGAGTAGTGTTGGGGTAGTGTTGGGGCAGGGGTTGGGGGGTAGTGTTGGGGCAGGGGTTGGGTAGAGTAGTGTTGGGGTAGGGTAGTGTTGGGGTTGGGTAGAGTAGGGTTGGGTAGAGTAGTGTTGGGGTTGGGTAGAGTAGTGTTGGGGTTGCGGGGTAGTGTTGTGGCAGGGGTTGCGGGGTAGTGTTGTGGCAGGGGTTGGGGGGTAGTGTTGGGGCAGGGGTTGGGGGGTAGTGTTGGGGCAGGGGTTGGGGGGTAGTGTTGGGGAAGGGGTTGGGTAGAGTAGTGTTGGGGTAGTGTTGGGGTTGGGTAGAGTAGTGTTGGGGTTGGGGGGTAGTGTTGGGGAAGGGGTTGGGGGGTAGTGTTGGGGCAGGGGTTGGGGGGTAGTGTTGGGGAAGGGGTTGGGGGGTAGTGTTGGGGAAGGGGTTGGGGGGTAGTGTTGGGGCAGGGGTTGGGTAGAGTAGTGTTGGGGTAGTGTTGGGGCAGGGGTTGGGTAGAGTAGTGTTGGGGTAGTGTTGGGGTTGGGTAGAGTAGTGTTGGGGTAGTGTTGGGGCAGGGGTTGGGTAGAGTAGTGTTGGGGTTGGGGTAGAGTAGTGTTGGGGTTGGGGGGTAGTGTTGGGGTTGGGGTTGGGGTAGAGTAGTGTTGGGGCAGGGGTTGGGGGGTAGTGTTGGGGCAGGGGTTGGGGGGTAGTGTTGGGGCAGGGGTTGGGGGGTAGTGTTGGGGTAGTGTTGGGGTAGTGTTGGGGCAGGGGTTGGGTAGAGTAGTGTTGGGGCAGGGGTTGGGGGGTAGTGTTGGGGCAGGGGTTGGGGGGTAGTGTTGGGGCAGGGGTTGGGTAGAGTAGTGTTGGGGTAGGGTAGAGTAGTGTTGGGGTTGGGTAGAGTAGTGTTGGGGTTGGGTAGAGTAGTGTTGGGGTTGGGTAGAGTAGTGTTGGGGTTGCGGGGTAGTGTTGTGGCAGGGGTTGGGGGGTAGTGTTGGGGCAGGGGTTGGGGGGTAGTGTTGGGGCAGGGGTTGGGGGTAGAGTAGTGTTGGGGCAGGGGTTGGGGGGTAGTGTTGGGGCAGGGGTTGGGGGGTAGTGTTGGGGAAGGGGTTGGGTAGAGTAGTGTTGGGGTAGTGTTGGGGTTGGGTAGAGTAGTGTTGGGGTTGGGGGGTAGTGTTGGGGAAGGGGTTGGGGGGTAGTGTTGGGGCAGGGGTTGGGGGGTAGTGTTGGGGAAGGGGTTGGGGGGTAGTGTTGGGGAAGGGGTTGGGGGGTAGAGTAGTGTTGAGGCAGGGGTTGGGGGGTAGTGTTGGGGCAGGGGTTGGGGGGTAGTGTTGGGGAAGGGGTTGGGGGGTAGTGTTGGGGCAGGGGTTGGGTAGAGTAGTGTTGGGGTAGTGTTGGGGCAGGGGTTGGGTAGAGTAGTGTTGGGGTAGTGTTGGGGTTGGGTAGAGTAGTGTTGGGGTAGTGTTGGGGCAGGGGTTGGGTAGAGTAGTGTTGGGGTAGTGTTGGGGTTGGGTAGAGTAGTGTTGGGGTAGTGTTGGGGCAGGGGTTGGGTAGAGTAGTGTTGGGGTTGGGGTAGAGTAGTGTTGGGGTTGGGGGGTAGTGTTGGGGCAGGGGTTGGGGTTGGGGTAGAGTAGTGTTGGGGCAGGGGTTGGGGGGTAGTGTTGGGGCAGGGGTTGGGGGGTAGTGTTGGGGCAGGGGTTGGGGGGTAGTGTTGGGGCAGGGGTTGGGGGGTAGTGTTGGGGCAGGGGTTGGGTAGAGTAGTGTTGGGGTAGTGTTGGGGCAGGGGTTGGGGGGTAGTGTTGAGGCAGGGGTTGGGGGGTAGTGTTGGGGCAGGGGTTGGGGGGTAGTGTTGGGGCAGGGGTTGGGGGGTAGTGTTGGGGAAGGGGTTGGGGGGTAGTGTTGAGGCAGGGGTTGGGGGGTAGTGTTGGGGCAGGGGTTGGGGGGTAGTGTTGGGGCAGGGGTTGGGGGGTAGTGTTGGGGAAGGGGTTGGGGGGTAGTGTTGGGGCAGGGGTTGGGTAGAGTAGTGTTGGGGTAGTGTTGGGGCAGGGGTTGGGTAGAGTAGTGTTGGGGTTGGGGTAGAGTAGTGTTGGGGTAGTGTTGGGGCAGGGGTTGTGTAGAGTAGTGTTGGGGTTGGGTAGAGTAGTGTTGGGGTAGTGTTGGGGCAGGGGTTGGGTAGAGTAGTGTTGGGGTTGGGGTTGGGGTAGTGTTGGGGTTGGGGGGTAGTGTTGGGGCAGGGGTTGGGGTTGGGGTAGAGTAGTGTTGGGGCAGGGGTTGGGGGGTAGTGTTGGGGCAGGGGTTGGGGGGTAGTGTTGGGGCAGGGGTTGGGGGGTAGTGTTGGGGTAGTGTTGGGGTAGTGTTGGGGCAGGGGTTGGGTAGAGTAGTGTTGGGGCAGGGGTTGGGGGGTAGTGTTGGGGCAGGGGTTGGGGGGTAGTGTTGGGGAAGGGGTTGGGGTAGTGTAGTGTTGGGGGGTAGTGTTGGGGAAGGGGTTGGGGGTAGTGTTGGGGTAGTGTTGGGGGGTAGTGTTGGGGAAGGGGTTGGGGGGTAGTGTTTGGGTAGAGTAGTGTTGGGGTAGTGTAGTGTTGGTGCAGGGGTTGGGGGGTAGTGTAGTGTTGGGGTTGGGGGGTAGTGTAGTGTTGGGGGCAGTGTAGTATAGAGGGTTGAATGGTTGGTTGGTTGGTATTCAAGCAGGGGTGGTGGGCTTGTAAAACGAGGAATGCGGGTTGTTTGGAAATGGAAGTGGGTGTGTGTGTGTGTGTGTTAGACACACACACACACACACACACACACGTGTAACCTACTCCCCTCTTGGTAGTCTTGGATCGGCGGGTGGGGGATGTTGGGGGGGTGGGAATGCTGTTTGTCCAGAATCCATTGTGGACCTTGTATCCAGTTTAACACCCATTTCCACAGCACAAGTCACTCATTGTTTCTCTTTGTCACACACATCCCCTAACCTCTGTCCATGTATTAGGAGAGAGACTGGAGACCCCATTCCCTTGTCTACTGGTTCAACAGGATCTTCTGCTTGTGGTTGTTAGGCGAGAACCAGTTCTGAAAACACACACGCAGGGAAATTGAGAGGGGGAGGGGGTTTGCCTCCTCATCAACAATAACTGGTGTGCTCACTGGAGCACGGTTTAAGTGTCCACCCGTTGGTCACCCGTCTTGGAATACCTGATGGTTAAATGCAGACCCTTCTACCTCCCCGAGGGAGTTTTCAGCTGTTATCGTGACTGTTTTGTATACGTTCTACCTCCAAGCCATAGACTGTTCTCTCTGCTTCCGCACGGCAAGCGGAACCAGTGCATCCAGTATGACAACAACAGGCTCCTGAACAGCTTCTATCCCCAAGCCGTAGCTATTTGGGTAACTAAATAGCTAACACAATTGCTACTAGGATATGCACATTCACAGGACCCTACACCCAAACACTAATTTGCTCACACACACAAATAAGATGCACATACTGTACAGATATACTGACTACACCCACTCGTATACAATCATCATATACGCTGCTGCTATTCTGTTTATCATATATCCTGATGCCTAGTCACCTTACCACTATACATATCTACCTCTTATCACTCCAGTATCCCTGCACATTGTAAATATAGTATTGGAACTGACCCTGTATATAGTCACCTTACCCCTATACATATCTACCTCTTATCACTCCAGTATCCCTGCACATTGTTAATATGGTACCTGAACTGACCCTGTATATAGTCACCTTACCCCTATACATATCTACCTCTTATCACTCCAGTATCCCTGCACATTGTTAATATGGTACCTGAACTGACCCTGTATATAGTCACCTTACCCCTATACATATCTACCTCTATCACTCCAGTATCCCTGCACATTGTTAATATGGTATTGGAACTGACCCTGTATATAGTCACCTTACCCCTATACATATCTACCTCTATCACTCCAGTATCCCTGCACATTGTAAATATGGTACCTGAACTGACCCTGTATATAGTCTCCTGACCCCTATACATATCTACCTCCATCACTCCAGTATCCCTGCACATTGTAAATATGGTAATGGAACTGACCCTGTATAGTGTGCTTACGTATTTTCTCAAGTTCTTCTTAATTTTGTGTTTTTGTTCTACCTGATGTTATTTCTAGTATTACATTATTGATTACTGCATTGTTGGGTTTAGAGCTGAAAGAAAGGCATTTGACTGTATTTGTGTTGCTAGTACCCAACATAATGGTAGTGCAGCAACTGTATTTGGCCTCCCAGAGAGTCTCTTCCTGTGTCACGCTGAAATGAACGACTGGCTTTAGGTTCATACAGCCGTAACATGGGCCTTTTCTCATTTGAGTAAAAGTCCGTCCTCCACCCTCACTCCTCCGTCCTCTCTCCTCTGTGACCCGGAAACCGATGAGTGGTTGAGATGTCAATTCGTTAGTAGGTGAAAGGAAGTTTAATCAAGGATAGTCTTATGTATCCTACCTAAGTCCTTCATGGAAGAGTTTTGAAATCTGCCACACCCCCCTTTGAATCAGCTGTTGTTTTGTCTGAAGAGAAAAGCATGCACACGTTTAAAAACCACACTTATCGTTTTATCTAGAAATTGTCTTGCACATCTAGCAATAACTTTTTATAACTTTACACATTTATATTGGGATCTACCCCTGTAAATGTCATTTGTCTGAGTCTCAGTTCATTCCCTCTCCTCGATTACCTTTCACCTTTTTCCAAAGGAGCCGAGAGAGGACGCAGGAGTTGAGCAAATCCAATTGAGAAAAGGCCATGATCAGAGAGACATCGGAAAGGAGAGCCTTATCTGACACACGTACAGTCAGTTTATGAGGCTTTAAGAGGAAACTTGACCCAGGGCTGAGACTGATACAACAGCAAAGGAATTCCCGTAACTGAATTTGGGCCTCAAGTTCTCTCTCTCCGTCTCTCTCTCCGTCTCTCTCTCCTTATCTCTCTCCATGTATGTCTCTCTCTCCATGTCTGTCTCTCTCTCTCTGTGTCTGTCTCTCTGTCGCTCTCTCTCTCTCTGTCTGTCTCTCTCTCTCTCTGTCTCTGTCGCTGTCTGTCTCGCTGTCTGTCTCTCTCTCTGTGTGTGTGTGTGTGTGTGTGTACACATACACACACAGTCTGTGTTTCTCATCAGCAGTATGTTGAAGACAGTAGTTATGAAGGTGATGGAGTAATTGTTGACTCTCCATACACCTCATGGAATATACCTTTCTGTCTGGCCTGGGTTTTTCCACACACAGTCACATTGCTGCACTGTATTCCCTTTTGGTGCTGTGTGTGTGTGTGGAGGGCAGGCATCGAAGTTTGAGTTCCTCTTTCTTCCTGCATCTCCCATCTGTGGGCCCTTATCCTACGAAGATTTGTGTTTCTGAGCAGCCAGCAGAGTTAGATTATGTGAAGTCTGACTTCCAGGGTATTAATTCACAACATGTGCCTCACAATTGGAGAACTGCCCCAATGTTTCCTGTGTGTGTCTCCCTCGTGGGCAGCTTTGATGTGGATCTGTCTGTATTGAGTTAATGGATAGAGAGAGAGACGATAGACCTTGGCCTTTTACCACTGTATTGGTATTGGATGAAAATTCAACCGATATTCAATAGATAGAATGAAAAAAGGGACTCTCATGCTCATCAGAACACTTACTGCCATTTTCATGATGTGTCATTATTGTCAATGTATAAAATCAATATTTGAAGCATAGTTATTGGACAATTGCTCTTTTGGATGGCAAGTTAGGAGAATTCAGTGTGGAATAATGACACTTTCATTTTCCCGCTGTGAAACAGTATGTCGGCAGATATATCATTATCAGTTAGTTTTGTCCCCCCCAAAATGGGTGTAGGACCCCAAAAAAAACATATAGGTCGGGCTCTAGACTAGACATTTTATGTTTCCTGCTGTCCCCCTCTGACCGCGCGCTGTCCCCCTCTGACCACACGATGTCCCCCTCTGACCACGCGCTGTCCCCCTCTGACCACACGCTGTCCCCCTCTGACCGCACGCTGTCCCCCTCTGACCGCACGCTGTCCCCCTCTGACCGCACGCTGTCCCCCTCTGACCGCGCGCTGTCCCCCTCTGACCGCGCGCTGTCCCCCTCTGACCGCGCGCTGTCCCCCTCTGACCACACGCTGTCCCCCTCTGACAACACGCTGTCCCCCTCTGACCACACGCTGTCCCCCTCTGACCACACGCTGTCCTCTTTCTCCTTAGTGTTTTTCTTGTCATCATGTCTTTAATCTGCCGAACTCATGGGGGATTATTAATATTTATCAGTAGTAGTTCTGTTGATGTCACACACTGTCATTAATATTCAACTTCATTATAACAATGGCAGATGTTCCTGTGTGTACTATGATCCTCTTCACACACCCAAGGCAATCCCTCATGTGGAAGTGTCAGCTTCCCTGTGTAAGCAGGACACTTCCATGTACGGGTCACTCTCTTTAGGCTGACATGCTGGTGTGTGTCATGGCCTGGTGGAGGATAGCTGCCTGACCCTCGACTTTAGCTCCTACACACACACACACACACACACACACACACACACACACACTTAGCATGCATGTCAGACGAGCAAAACAAAATACCTACCAGCTGCTTCACTACTCTTTCACACACCCCTCCCCTTCCTTCCTTCCTTCCTTCCTACCCTCTTTCTCACTCCCTTTTTAGCTTCCCCTCTCTCTCTTTCTTTCTCTCCTGTCTTCATCTTTATTCTGCTGTTCCTTCAATCTCAAATTTGATCTCTATATTTTTTTTGCTCTTTCCTCTTCCTCCATGTTTCTCCTCCTCTCTTGTCCCCTCCTCTTTTTCCGTCACCTGCTGCTGAAGAGGCCAGCTGACCGTTGTTGTGTTTTCCTTCCCTGTTGGAGAACCGGCCAATCATATCGCTTACTGCCAGCCGCCGCCCCCCCTCTGTCGTATCTGGACCAGTTTACATCAGCGTTTTGTGTGGCAACAAGCCAACGGGAGCTCCCTAATGAGAGAGCAGGAGTGTTGGGGAGGGGGGAGGAAAAGAGGGAAAGGGAGGAATTGTAACAGGGCTGGATTGTCAGGATTGGAGGCAGGCTCTCTTCCTCCCTCTTATCTCTTGTTCTCTCTGTCGTGTGTGTGTGTGCACATCGCACCAAATGTAGATCTACAGATGTCTGACTGCCGAAAAATGTTTTAACGATTCAACATGTAAAATCGGTGCGAACTCTGCAAATTACGTTAAGTTGCTAAGTACTCTCGGCCAGCAATGTTACGGGTGTGTCTGAGCTCTAAGGCTCCTGGTTGGAATCGGGAAAGCCCAGATAAGGACGGAGCAGGAAGCTATGTATCTGTCTCTCTGTGTCAGCCCTATCAGGCTTGTCGCTCTGGCCACAGGTGACCCCCAGAAGCTGCTACTGCAAGGGAAGCCAAAATGTGTGGATAATGCTCAATTCTATTTTCTGAACTGAAAGGAGGGTAATGGGGCATAGCGAATGTCTGTCGGTATTTGTGATCAGACGTCTTTTTTCCGTCATTGTCGTTGTTGTTGACCCTGCCGGGCTGAGGCATGTAAACAAAGTGAAATAATTTCCTTATAGCTTGTGGCGGAGTATATGTTGGAGTGTGTGTGATTGCCTTTGTGTGTATGTGACAGACTGAGAGGGACGGAAACAAACTATCCAAATCCAAACCTGTGAACTCTGTATTCAGAGCAATGTACTCTATTGGCGTATTTCCACTAAGGACTTACCCCAGTATTTTACCCAAA
This sequence comes from Coregonus lavaretus, assembly GCF_964263955.1. Lineage (NCBI taxonomy): Eukaryota > Metazoa > Chordata > Actinopteri > Salmoniformes > Salmonidae > Coregonus > Coregonus lavaretus. Next base: position 258,547 of record NW_028161406.1, read on the forward strand.
AGGCTCAGACTTTTTGGTTTCCATTTATGCGTGCCGGCACCCGTGTCTCACTGGGCCGACTTGGGACCTTGGCCCAGGTCCCTGATACTTTTCAGCTTCATTTGCATAACAATGGCTCACTGTGAACGTGGGTTAACGCCTTCTCACAAAGAACTGTCTTGACAAGTCCACGGTGTCAGCCCTAGCTATGTGGAAACACCATTCCCCAAAAATAACACTAAAGCAACATTAACATAATCATTGGTGACCCACTGGTGCTGTATTGGGGAAAAACCCATAAGTAAGTACATTTTCATACTGGCCCCCCCCGTGGGAAACGAACCCACAACCCTGGCGTTGCAAGCGCCATGCTCTACCAACTGAGCTACACAGGGCCTATATCTGGTATAGAAATATCTGGTATGTGGGGCTGGTAACAGATCTGGTATTATAGAAAAGGACTCAATGTGAACAATCATGGTTGTTCCACAGAAATGTTTTTTAACAGTATTTCCCAGGGCAGGAATTTCTGACACAATGGTGTGATGTTAGTGGCTATGCAACCCCCTCCCCTATATCCCTTATGCTACAAGGAATGTGAACTCTGGTCCTAAATACCACCACAATACTATTGCTAACCTTTATATTTGTTTACCAGAGGGCTAGCCACCATGCTAAGCCTTAGCTTTATGAACCAGAGAGCTATAGCCACCATGCTGCTACACCATTAGCGTTGTTTACCAGAGGGTTAACCAACATGCTAACCCTTAGCTTTATAAACCCGAGAGCTATAGCCACCATGCTGCTAACTATAGATTTATTTATCAGAGAGCTAGCTGCCATGCTGCTAACTATAGCATTGTTTATCAGAGAGCTAGTCACCATGCTAACATTTAGCTTTATGTTACTGTTATTGTTCTGCTTTGAAACAAGGAGGTTTTATGTGTTTTGAGCGTGTTAGCGAGAGTGTGTGTGTGGGTGGGTGGAGGGCACAGGAGGTTGGGGCACCTTTAATTGGGGAGGACGGACTCATGGTAATGGCTCGGGCGGAATTAGTGGAACGGTATCAAATACATCAAACACATGGTTTCCAGGTGTTTGAAGCCTTTCTTTATGCTCCGTTCCAGCCATTATTATGAGCTGTCCTCCCCTCCGCAGCCTCCACTGGTGGAGGGGTGGCTTTCCGTGCATGGGGGGGGTAGTAACGTCCGGTGCACTAATGAAATACAATAACTCACTTCCCTGTAGCTCTGCTTCACTGAAAGGCTTTTTATGGGTGTGTGTGTGTGACATCATCCCCTTCCCAGAAGGCCCCCAGACTCTTCAGTCCACACTCCATTTCACACATCATCCATGTTTTCCTTTCTGTGGTGTGTGTGTGGGTGCGTTTGCGTAGGTTTATGTGTAATGGTGGGTGTGTCTGTATGTGGGATCAAATATGTGTCATCTTCTCCGGTCATTGGCAGTTGTACCTTTTCTTTGAGTTTTACCGTCACACACCATCTAGGAGTTGTATCACCTAGGATAGGGATCAACAACTAGATTCAGCCCCAAACAGGTATAATATTTGACTAAAACATAGTCATTTCAAACCTTGCTTACATTTGTATACGATCACATAGAGTATCTCTCTATTATGTGTAGGAATACTTTGGAACAGATTTCCTAAAATAACTTGGAGTTGAATAGCTGGTGTTTTTAGTCTTGTGTCCCAAAAAACAACCTGCTCAGAAAACCACCAGTTGGGGAAACCTGATCTAGTAGTTGTACGATCACACTCCATCTAGGAGTTGTACGATCACACTCCATCTAGGACAGGGGTCGGCATAACTCGGCAACAGGCTGCCCGCAGGCCAAAACGAGCCCGCAAGCTATTTATTTTTTGGCCCCACATTTTTGGTACAAATGTTATTTTCTCTTTTTGGGCTTAGTTGAGGTCAATTTGTAGTGTACAAATTATTATAATTATGTTCCGGTCCCCCGACCATCCGCTCCGACAAAAATCGGCCCACGGCTGAATCTAGTTGCCGACCCCTGATCCAGGAGTTGCGCCATCTAGGAGTAGTAACATCACACACCATCTAGGAGTAATACCATCTAGGAGTAGTACCATCTAGGAGTAGTAACATCACACACCATCTAGGAGTAGTACCATCTAGGAGTAGTAACATCACACACCATCTAGGAGTAGTACCATCTAGGAGTAGTACCATCTAGGAGTAGTAACATCACACACCATCTCGGAGTAGTACCATCTCGGAGTAGTACCATCTCGGAGTAGTACCATCACACCATTTCGGAGTAGATGTAGGGATGGGTATTTGAAATTTAAATATTCGAAGGGTAATTCCACGGTAACAGAATTATGCTGAGATTTTAAAATGTATGCCAAACAAAAAACCATTGATTTCATAGTTTAACAAACCATAGCACTAAATGCATAATGACTACTTTTAACAATTTACACAGTAAATAATAAAAAAACGCATTTACTGGGAACAACTGTGCAGAAGCATCCAAACAGTTCTTCCAGTAAATGTGTTTTTGTAAAATTTTCTATGGAAATTGTTAAAAGTAGTCCTTGTGCATAGAGGTCTATGGTTTGTTCAACTTTGAAATCAACGGTTTTTGTCTGGTATACATTTTATTAATATACTGTAACTGCGCCCATCCCTGCTAGCGTCTCTCTTTTTATTTATTTTGAAATGATAAAGCTTTATTGGGACCTGAGAGCTGAACACAGGGAGCTGGTCTTAGCTTTATGGTCGAGGGTCACACTGCTTGCGTAGAGTGGTTATAAAGCCTGCATAAAGCAGTAATTATGCTACAGTGGTTGTGATCAGGAGTGGATTGGGGTGGTGTCATGACTTTGTCGGTTAATTATATTTCCCTAAAGTCCTCCTCTGGTTTTAGAAGTTCGGTGTGGATTTGACCCCTTTACTGTGGTAGCACACCTATGGCGTTACAACCCTGTTACCTTGGTAGCACACCTATGGCGTTACAACCCTGTTACCTTGGTAGCACACCTATGGCGTTACAACCCTGTTACCTTGGTAGCACACCTATGGCGTTACAACCCTGTTACCTTGGTAGCACACCTATGGCGTTACAACCCCGTTACCTTGGTAGCACACCTATGGCGTTACAACCCCGTTACCTTGGTAGCACACCTATGGCGTTACAACCCCGTTACCTTGGTAGCACACCTATGGCGTTACAACCCTGTTACCTTGGTAGCACACCTATGGCGTTACAACCCCGTTACCTTGGTAGCACACCTATGGCGTTACAACCCTGTTACCTTGGTAGCACACCTATGGCGTTACAACCCTGTTACCTTGGTAGCACACCTATGGCGTTACAACCCTGTTACCTTGGTAGCACACCTATGGCGTTACAACCCTGTTACCTTGGTAGCACACCTATGGCGTTACAACCCCGTTACCTTGGTAGCACACCTATGGTGCCTGTTTTTCATGTTTCTGTGTCATGTACTTTCTGTGTGTTTTATTTGTTGTGATTCAGGCTCATGGCATGCCTAGAGAATTCATGGATGGGTGTGTGTGATGTTTTCTTGGAGGCTATAGGAAGCTCCTCCTCCTGCTAGAGGATCCTGTGATAGTCATTCAATAATATTGACTCCATTCCAGGAACCGTGTTATATAATCCACAAGAAACCCCAGCCGCGTGTGTGTGTGTTTTTACAGGTTTAAGGACTCATTGTTGCAGCTGACACATGATAGTGGTGGTGGAGTCTCTATAGTAAGTAGCAGCTGACACATGATAGTGGTGGTGGAGTCTCTATAGTAAGTAGCAGCTGACACATGATAGTGGTGGTGGAGTCTCTATAGTAAGTAGCAGCTGACACATGATAGTGGTGGTGGAGTCTCTATAGTAAGTAGCAGCTGACACATGATAGTGGTGGTGGAGTCTCTATAGTAAGTAGCAGCTGACGCATGTTAGTGGTGGTGGAGTCTCTATAGTAAGTAGCAGCTGACGCATGATAGTGGTGGTGAAGTCTCTATAGTAAGTAGCAGCTGACACATGATAGTGGTGGTGGAGTCTATAGTAAGTAGCAGCTGACACATGATAGTGGTGGTGGAGTCTCTATAGTAAGTAGCAGCTGACGCATGTTAGTGGTGGTGGAGTCTCTATAGTAAGTAGCAGCTGACACATGATAGTGGTGGTGGAGTCTCTATAGTAAGTAGCAGCTGACACATGATAGTGGTGGTGGAGTCTCTATAGTAAGTAGCAGCTGACGCATGTTAGTGGTGGTGGAGTCTCTATAGTAAGTAGCAGCTGACACATGATAGTGGTGGTGGAGTCTCTATAGTAAGTAGCAGCTGACGCATGTTAGTGGTGGTGGAGTCTCTATAGTAAGTAGCAGCTGACGCATGTTAGTGGTGGTGAAGTTTCTATAGTAAGTAGCAGCTGACGCATGATAGTGGTGGTGGAGTCTCTATAGTAAGTAGCAGCTGACACATGATAGTGGTGGTGGAGTCTCTATAGTAAGTAGCAGCTGACACATGATAGTGGTGGTGGAGTCTCTATAGTAAGTAGCAGCTGACACATGATAGTGGTGGTGGAGTCTCTATAGTAAGTAGCAGCTGACGCATGTTAGTGGTGGTGGAGTCTCTATAGTAAGTAGCAGCTGACACATGATAGTGGTGGTGGAGTCTCTATAGTAAGTAGCAGCTGACGCATGTTAGTGGTGGTGGAGTCTCTATAGTAAGTAGCAGCTGACGCATGTTAGTGGTGGTGAAGTTTCTATAGTAAGTAGCAGCTGACGCATGATAGTGGTGGTGGAGTCTCTATAGTAAGTAGCAGCTGACACATGATAGTGGTGGTGGAGTCTCTATAGTAAGTAGCAGCTGACACATGATAGTGGTGGTGAAGTCTCTATAGTAAGTAGCAGCTGACACATGATAGTGGTGGTGGAGTCTCTATAGTAAGTAGCAGCTGACACATGATAGTGGTGGTGGAGTCTCTATAGTAAGTAGCAGCTGACGCATGTTAGTGGTGGTGGAGTCTCTATAGTAAGTAGCAGCTGACGCATGTTAGTGGTGGTGAAGTTTCTATAGTAAGTAGCAGCTGACGCATGATAGTGGTGGTGGAGTCTCTATAGTAAGTAGCAGCTGACACATGATAGTGGTGGTGGAGTCTCTATAGTAAGTAGCAGCTGACACATGATAGTGGTGGTGAAGTCTCTATAGTAAGTAGCAGCTGACACATGATAGTGGTGGTGGAGTCTCTATAGTAAGTAGCAGCTGACACATGATAGTGGTGGTGGAGTCTCTATAGTAAGTAGCAGCTGACGCATGTTAGTGGTGGTGGAGTCTCTATAGTAAGTAGCAGCTGACGCATGATAGTGGTGGTGAAGTCTCTATAGTAAGTAGCAGCTGACACATGATAGTGGTGGTGGAGTCTATAGTAAGTAGCAGCTGACACATGATAGTGGTGGTGGAGTCTCTATAGTAAGTAGCAGCTGACACATGATAGTGGTGGTGGAGTCTCTATAGTAAGTAGCAGCTGACGCATGTTAGTGGTGGTGGAGTCTCTATAGTAAGTAGCAGCTGACGCATGATAGTGGTGGTGAAGTCTCTATAGTAAGTAGCAGCTGACACATGATAGTGGTGGTGGAGTCTATAGTAAGTAGCAGCTGACACATGATAGTGGTGGTGGAGTCTCTATAGTAAGTAGCAGCTGACGCATGATAGTGGTGGTGAAGTCTCTATAGTAAGTAGCAGCTGACACATGATAGTGGTGGTGAAGTCTATAGTAAGTAGCAGCTGACGCATGATAGTGGTGGTGAAGTCTCTATAGTAAGTAGCAGCTGACACATGATAGTGGTGGTGGAGTCTATAGTAAGTAGCAGCTGACACATGATAGTGGTGGTGGAGTCTCTATAGTAAGTAGCAGCTGACACATGATAGTGGTGGTGGAGTCTATAGTAAGTAGCAGCTGACACATGATAGTGGTGGTGGAGTCTATAGTAAGTAGCAGCTGACGCATGATAGTGGTGGTGAAGTCTCTATAGTAAGTAGCAGCTGACGCATGTTAGTGGTGGTGGAGTCTCTATAGTAAGTAGCAGCTGACGCATGTTAGTGGTGGTGGAGTCTCTATAGTAAGTAGCAGCTGACGCATGATAGTGGTGGTGGAGTCTCTATAGTAAGTAGCAGCTGACGCATGATAGTGGTGGTGAAGTCTCTATAGTAAGTAGCAGCTGACGCATGATAGTGGTGGTGGAGTCTATAGTAAGTAGCAGCTGACACATGATAGTGGTGGTGAAGTCTCTATAGTAAGTAGCAGCTGACGCATGATAGTGGTGGTGAATTCTCTATAGTAAGTAGCAGCTGACACATGATAGTGGTGGTGGAGTCTCTATAGTAAGTAGCAGCTGACGCATGTTAGTGGTGGTGAAGTTTCTATAGTAAGTAGCAGCTGACGCATGATAGTGGTGGTGGAGTCTCTATAGTAAGTAGCAGCTGACACATGATAGTGGTGGTGGAGTCTCTATAGTAAGTAGCAGCTGACACATGATAGTGGTGGTGGAGTCTCTATAGTAAGTAGCAGCTGACACATGATAGTGGTGGTGGAGTCTCTATAGTAAGTAGCAGCTGACACATGATAGTGGTGGTGGAGTCTCTATAGTAAGTAGCAGCTGACACATGATAGTGGTGGTGGAGTTTCTATAGTAAGTAGCAGCTGACACATGATAGTGGTGGTGGAGTCTCTATAGTAAGTAGCAGCTGACGCATGATAGTGGTGGTGGAGTCTCTATAGTAAGTAGCAGCTGACGCATGATAGTGGTGGTGAAGTCTCTATAGTAAGTAGCAGCTGACGCATGATAGTGGTGGTGGAGTCTATAGTAAGTAGCAGCTGACACATGATAGTGGTGGTGAAGTCTCTATAGTAAGTAGCAGCTGACGCATGATAGTGGTGGTGAATTCTCTATAGTAAGTAGCAGCTGACACATGATAGTGGTGGTGGAGTCTCTATAGTAAGTAGCAGCTGACGCATGTTAGTGGTGGTGAAGTTTCTATAGTAAGTAGCAGCTGACGCATGATAGTGGTGGTGGAGTCTCTATAGTAAGTAGCAGCTGACACATGATAGTGGTGGTGGAGTCTCTATAGTAAGTAGCAGCTGACACATGATAGTGGTGGTGGAGTCTCTATAGTAAGTAGCAGCTGACACATGATAGTGGTGGTGGAGTCTCTATAGTAAGTAGCAGCTGACACATGATAGTGGTGGTGGAGTCTATAGTAAGTAGCAGCTGACACATGATAGTGGTGGTGGAGTCTATAGTAAGTAGCAGCTGACACATGATAGTGGTGGTGGAGTCTCTATAGTAAGTAGCAGCTGACGCATGATAGTGGTGGTGGAGTCTATAGTAAGTAGCAGCTGACACATGATAGTGGTGGTGGAGTCTCTATAGTAAGTAGCAGCTGACACATGATAGTATTGGTGAAGTCCCTATAGGTTACATGGCCAGTTGTGTAACGAGACTATCTACAGTGAAAACATGACACCACTCTTCTCACAAACATCTCTTGTTTGTTATTTTCTTGTCAATCTTGCCGTGATTGTGAGTCCCATAGGGTGGCGCACAATTGGCCCAGCGTCGTCCGGGTTTGGCCGTGGTAGGCCGTCATTGTAAATAAGAATGTGTTTGTTAACTGACTTGCCTAGTTAAATAAAATAAAAATGATCTCTAAAAGTCTCTTCTCCCCAAGTTAAACTCTACTAGGCTACATACTGTAGGTCATGTCATTTCAACATCTCAACCATGCTTTACACAACAATGGTCAAAATCCTTCAGCCAGTTTCTCTCTTCTCAGAAAGGTGAAACGTGTTCTAGTCTAATGATCAATTAGAATATGTGAATATCAATGATCAATTAGAATATGTGAATATCAATGATCAATTAGAATATGTCAATATTAATGATCAACTAGAATATGTCAATTCTAATGATCAATTAGAATATGTCAATTCTAATGATCAATTAGAATATGTCAATATTAATGATCAATTAGAATATGTCAATATTAATGATCAATTAGAATATGTCAATATTAATGATCAATTAGAATATGTCAATATTAATGATCAATTAGAATATGTCAATATTAATGATCAATTAGAATATGTCAATATTAATGATCAATTAGAATATGTCAATATTAATGATCAACTAGAATATGTCAATATTAATGATCAACTAGAATATGTCAATATTAATGATCAACTAGAATATGTCAATATTAATGATCAATTAGAATATGTCAATATTAATGATCAATTAGAATATGTCAATATTAATGATCAACTAGAATATGTCAATATTAATGATCAACTAGAATATGTCAATATTAATGATCAACTAGAATATGTGAATGAGATCTCAAAGTTGTTTTGGTTAGTCTAATCTCTCAAAGGTTTTTTTAAGAAGTAGACAACCACACGATGAGAAGAGTGACGAGTGTTAGGATCTAATGATGAACTATTTCTGTTCGCACTGAAATCGATTTCAATTCCATTTTTAAAATTTGTAATAGGATATTGAATTTGTAATGCACAAATGGAATCATTAAATTCATAAATGTAACTTGTATTTCATTATTTGAAACTGAATTGAAGGAATATTGCATTGAATATTCAAGTTTTTTAAAATTATATATTCAGTTTTCATATGGTAGATATTGCATTCATTGTCTGTGTATCAAAGTTTACAAACGGTCATTTCAAGTTTATAAAAGTTTTCATATATTCAACTTCTCAGATGGATTCAGTTTTCAAAACTAGAGTAACTGGTTCTTAGCCAGCCGGATGAGATAGTGGTAAACAGACATTTCCGGTGGTTTCTGAATCCAAAGTGACATGTTGAATACATTTACATCCTATGAATCTGTCTCTACGCTATTATAACCCCATTCCTAAAAGTTAAGACTCTCTGGAACAAGGAAGTGCCTTCTGTTCCCCTCTGTGATGATTATAGGCCACGCAGGACACAGAAGGGAGTGTCACAAAAAAACTAAATTTGCCCCCATAAGAATATAGTTGAATAGCCCTATCATAGCCCTTCTAAGGCTAGCCTTTCCACTCCCTATTTAATCTTGCTCTTGTGACTGACTGGGTTCGAACCAGGTCTCCTGCATGTCACAAGACTGTGTTGGCCCACGTCGATAAAGCCCATAGGGATTCGTTCAGGAAGCTAACACAAGTCTTCAAGTCTCCAGCAAGGTTCATCGAACCACCCCGGTAACATTTCACCCCCCCCCCCCCCCCCCCTTGACCTCATACTCAGCGATCATTGCACCAAGATAACTGACTGGGTTCCAAATCAGGCCTACTGCACAACATCACTTCCTGTGGCAAATAACAGTAGAAGGATCTGTGCACCACATTTATTGAGAGCAACAGAGGTGGTTTGGTGATCCATCCATGTGATGAGCAACCTTGGCTGAGACCTTGAAGATGTGTTAGTTTGACCGATGGGGTTTTAACCCAGGTCTCCTGTATGCCAGACAATGCAACTTTTCAGGTCTCAGACAAGTTACTCATTACATTTACATTTTAGTCATTTAGCAGACGCTCTTATCCAGAGCGACTTACAGTTAGTGAGTGCATACATGTTTTCTTAGTTTTTTTTCATACTGGCCCCCCGTGGGAAACGAACCCACATCCCTGCCGGCCAAACCCTCCCCTACCTTGGACAACGCTGGACCAATTGTGCACCGCCCATGGGTCTCCCGGTTGCGGCCGGCTGCGACAGAGCCTGGACTCGAACCAGGATCTCTAGTGGCACAGCTAGCACTGCGATGCAGTGCCTTAGACCACTGCGCCACTCCTCACACGAGCGTGGTCACCGGACCACCTGTGTTACACTTCACTCCCCGTTGACCTCCTTGAAGAGACCCATCCAAGTCACAGGACCAATGCCTAGGCTTTAGCTCAGCAGGCAAACGCAGTCTTTAACCCAGTAATCGCGTTAGCCTTATAATGACTACCCTTGCCGGAGACTTGAAGCTAACACGTCTTCAGGTCTCAGGCAAGGTTTTCATCACGTAAGCATGGATCACCAAACCACGCTCTTTTGATGAGTAACTTTGCTGGCTCTTGAAGACTTGTATTAGTGTAGCAGATGGGGACCTGTGGAACTCAGCCTAAAGTGTCACCCCCTTGCACAATTGAAGAAATACCTTTTTAATAGCAAGATGGGTTGGAATGCTTCAGGGAGGGCGGTCACGTGTGTTTTTGAGGCCTGAGTTCAAGTCTCTGTATGAGCTGAATCTGGGGGAACTAGTACTTGCTAAGCAGGCATCGTGATGTCCTTAACAATGGTGCCACTGGACTCGTATCTACTGTTGTGCTGATTCAACCACTGTGGTCGCTGTGAAGTGAGTTTAGGAGGTGAATGTAGCAGATGGGGGTCTGTGAAACTCACTCATCAGCCTGAAGTGTCGCCCCTAACGAAATTGAAGAAGGCCTTTTGCAATAGTGTGGTGGGTTGGAACACTTCAGGAGGGTGTTTGCAAGGCAGAGGTCCTGAGTTGGAGTTTCGGTATGAGCTGAATCAGGGGGAACTGGCACAAGCAGAATGTCGTCCTTTTACGTCTTGTGACGTGTAGGAGACCTGGTTCGAACCCAGTCAGTCACAAGAGCAAGATTAAATAGGGAGTGGAAAGGCTAGCCTTAGAAGGGCTATGATAGGGCTATTCAACTATATTCGTATGGGGGCAACATAGTTTTTTGTGACACTCCCTTCTAACCTGTGCTGCGCGGCCTGTGATCATCATAGAGGGAAACAGAAGGCATGTCCATGTCCCACAGAGGGTTATAATAGCATATAGCTGAAACCGCTCAAATGCTAGAGCCAAATTCATAGGATGAAAATAAATTCAACATGCCACATTGGCTTCAGAAACCACCAGAAGATTCTGTTTACCACAGTGAGTGTTTGATTCTATCTGTTCACCTCTACCTCTCCTGGCTGGCAAAGTACCAGGATGTTGTCTCTGGTTTTGAATCTGAATTTAGAGAACTGAATCTGAATGCATCTGAGAAGTTGAATATATGAAACTTGAAATGTATAGTTCGTAAACTTGACGCAGACAATGAAATGCAATATCTGCCATATTAAAACTGACTATATATATTTTTTTATATAAAATAAAAAACACTGAATGAATATAAATTCAATTTATGAATTCAATGATTCAATTTGTGCATTACAAATCCCAAAATATGACATTCAAATTAAATATCCTAATAGAAATTCAAAATTATGGAATTCAAATACAATTTCTGTATTTGAATAAGGATGATTGAGACCCTTGCCTGCTGTCAGACCCTCACCCATCCATCCTTCCATCCATCCATCCATCCTTCCATCCATCCATCCATCCATCCATACCTCCTCCACCAAACGCAGCTGCATTCCATCCCTTTGTTCTGCCCCTCCCCTTTGGCGTT